>NW_020529361.1:0-36023 GCF_003368295.1 Carassius auratus
AATAGGCCTTTTGTACACTATGAAAAGAAACATATTATAAAATTACTGGTTTATAGTTGTCAAATGCAATTGTTCAACATGTTTTTGATAATTATTGACCTTCAGAGTCTAGAGAATTTGTACTTCAGTGGTTTTATTGATTTTCATCTTAAACCGTATCACAAGTATGCCAAAGTAACTTTTTAAAATAATCTTGAATATTTAATTAACAGCTTTATTGACAACATTGGTCCCAGAGGCAAAGTTGTTCAGAATGAGGAGATCTATCATATGATATGAAGATTTAGTGTTTTTGAGTGAATATATGAGCATTTTCAAACAATTTGGCCATTTACCATATAAATCTTGTGTTTGAGACCTTTTCTACTGTTATAGCGCCACCTATGGTCTGATCTCCATGAAACTTTGCATGCTTGTTAAGAGTCACCTGTTACATGATTTCACTGAGTTTCATAAAGTTTTGAGTTTTCCTTTAGGTTTTATAGGCTTTGGGGTATGTTTGGCCACACCCCTTTTTCTAAATTACCCTTTACAGCTAACCAAAGGACAAAATTCAACATTTTTTTAATAATTATTGATCTAGAGAGTCCACAGAATATTACTGCAGTGGTTTGGTTCCGATCGGGAAAAAAACCTAGGACTAGTTCGCAAAAGTAGGTTTTTAACATATTTGTGAATAACAATTGAACGATTTGATTGACAGCAATGGTTCTTGAGGCAAAGTTGTGCATTATGAGGAGATCTATCAAATGATATGCATATTGTGTTGATATGTGAAACACCACGTGATTACAGAGCCATAAAACTCGTTAGCGCCAACTAGTGGCCGATTTCTTTCAAAATTCTTACAGACCTTAAGGTTCATGAGTCGAACGTACCCAGCGAGTTTCGTTCCGATCAAAGATCCGTTAACCCTTTCAAATAGGTGCTTAAAATTGTTTGGCCAATGGCGGCCATGTTTTTGAGATATGCAAATGTCCTCAATAGTACTTGTGCCCCTTCAGACCAAGACACTGCATACCAGATTTTCAAGTCGATCGAGCCAACGGTTGCCTAGTTATAGCCAATTTATGTGTTTTTTCTATCTTATAGCGCCCCAAGTGGCAGAGATGCGCAATTTTTTTGATTTGACCCAAGATTGAGCTCATACATATGTGTACCGAGTTTGGTGAAGATTATCTCATTCCGTTCAAGAGTTATAGTTAAAATAGCATTTGGCTAACGTTAGCATAGACGCTTTTTGCGTACTGTTTTGCGTAAGAATTGAAATTTCAACTTTTTTTGAATAATTATTGATATTGAGTGTCCAGGGAATATTTATGAAGTGGTTTGGTTCTGATTGGTTGAAAATCCTAGGACTAGTTCGCAAAAGTAGGTTTCGGATATAGCTCGATTTGCGAGAAAACGGTGCGTCGTAGACCCCAAAAAGGCGCCGTGCACTTTGTTCGGGCTAACCCAAGGATTGCAACAATGCCATGTTTTTGAGTCTATGGCTAACGGTTTACGATTACGGCCAAAATGTCAAAAATTTTTGTTTTTTGCGCTGTAGCGCCCCCGTTAGGCCGATTGGGCTGAGACTTTGATAAGTTCTCCCCAAATGAGCTCTACGATCTGTCCAAATTTCAGCTCTCTAGGCCTTACGGTTTGGGCTGCACGTTCAGTTTAGGGCGGAAGAATAATAATATAATAATAATTAAAGCTGCAAGCAGCATTTACCGGGGTTCAAGCACATTAAGGCCTCTGAGGTGGTCTGAGCCAACCTGGATGCATGGATGACATTTAAACACATCCAAAATGGAGAACAGGCTAAACAGACAGACACACACACTGAAAGTAAATGATTAGACTAATATATGTATACTCTATAAGCATATGCCACACACACACACACACACACACACAACAAAGACACACATATACATGCACAAACATTTTGTTGCAGATATAGGTATTTGAAATAAAGTGATAGGTGACAATAAACTTATTGCAAGTCTTCTTCTTTTTAAGAGTTTAGATGTCATTTTCAGGTTAAACTGTAATCATAATGTGGCAAAATTGTAAAAACTGATATATCTGTATGAACAAAATGGAAAACATTGACTCAATGAGATTTAAAATGTTATAACAGTTACATTTTTAATGTTTTGGCATGAATTCATGAATCCTTTCAACAGTACTGTTCAACTTACTGAATGAGCCCATTAGTGGTCTTCCGCTGCCATCTAGTGGTTATAAATTGCATTTACTCAAACAACACTGTGTTTTTAAACATAACTGTTATAGTGTTTTTTTTTTTTTGCCCAATCTCTCTTAAATTTTGCATGCTTGTTTAGAATGAAATTATGCATTATTTTACACAGTTTTGATAATTTGTGGGCTTTCTGTTTGTATTAATAGGCCTTTGTGTACACTATGAAAATAACATATTATAAAATTACTGGTTTATAGTTGCCCAAATGCAATTGTTCAACATGTTTTTGATAATTATTGACCTTCAGAGTCTAGAGAATTGTACTTCAGTGGTTTTATTGATTTCATCTTAAACCGTATCACAAGTATGCCAAAGTAACTTTTTAAAATAATCTTGAATATTTAATTAACAGCTTTATTGACAACATTGGTCCCAGAGGCAAAGTTGTTCAGAATGAGGAGATTATCATATGATATGAAGATTTAGTGTTTTTGAGTGAATATATGAGCATTTTCAAACAATTTGAGGCCATTTACCATATAAATCTTGTGTTTTGAGACCTTTTCTACTGTTATAGCGCCACCTATGGTCTGATCTCCATGAAACTTTGCATGCTTGTTAAGAGTCACCTGTTACATGATTTCACTGAGTTTCATAAAGTTTTGAGTTTTCCTTTAGGTTTTATAGGCTTTGGGGTATGTTTGGCCACACCCCTTTTTCTAAATTACCCCTTTACAGCTAACCAAAGGACAAAATTCAACATTTTTTTAATAATTATTGATCTAGAGAGTCCACAGAATATTACTGCAGTGGTTTGGTTCCGATCGGGACAAAAAACCTAGGACTAGTTCGCAAAAGTAGGTTTTTAACATATTTGTGAATAACAATTGAACGATTTGATTGACAGCAATGGTTCTTGAGGCAAAGTTGTGCATTATGAGGAGATCTATCAAATGATATGCATATTGTGTTGATATGTGAAACACCACGTGATTACAGAGCCATAAAACTCGTTAGCGCCAACTAGTGGCCGATTTCTTTCAAAATTCTTACAGACCTTAAGGTTCATGAGTCGAACGTACCCAGCGAGTTTCGTTCCGATCAACATCCGTTAACCCTTTCAAATAGGTGCTTAAATTGTTTGGCCAATGGCGGCCATGTTTTTTGAGATATGCAAATGTCCTCATAGGTACTTGTGCCCCTTCAGACCAAGACACTGCATACCAATTTTCAAGTCGATCGAGCCAACGGTTGCCTAGTTATAGCCATTTATGTGTTTTTTCTATCTTATAGCGCCCCCAAGTGGCAGAGATGCGCAATTTTTTTGATTTGACCAAAGATTGAGCTCATACATATGTGTACCGAGTTTGGTGAAGATATCTCATTCCGTTCAAGAGTTATAGTCAAAATAGCATTTGGCTAACGTTAGCATAGACGCTTTTTGGCGTACTGTTTCGCGTAAGAATTGAAATTTCAACTTTTTTTTGATAATTATTGATATTGAGTGTCCAGGGAATATTTATGAAGTGGTTTGGTTCTGATTGGTTGAAAATCCTAGGACTAGTTCGCAAAAGTAGGTTTCGGATATAGCTCGATTTTGCGAGAAAACGGTGCGTCGTAGACCCCAAAAAGGCGCCGTGCACTTTTGTTCGGGCTAACCCAAGGATTGCAACAATGCCATGTTTTTGAGTCTACGGCTAACGGTATACGATTTACGGCCAAAAATGTCCAAAATTTTTGTTTTTTGCGCTGTAGCGCCCCCGTTAGGCCGATTGGGCTGAGACTTTGATAAGTTCTCCCCAAATGAGCTCTACGATCTGTCCAAATTTCAGCTCTCTAGGCCTTACGGTTTGGGCTGCCCGTTCAGTTTTAAGGCGGAAGAATAATAATAATAATAATAAAAATCCTAACAATTACAATAGGGTTTCAGCACTGCGTGCTTGAACCCCTAATTAAAGCTGCAAGCAGCATTTACCGGGGTTCAAGCACATTAAGGCCTCTGAGGTGGTCTGAGCCAACCTGGATGCATGGATGACAGTTAAACACATCCAAAATGGAGAACAGGCTAACAGACAGACACACACACTGAAAGTAAATGATTAGACTAATATATGTATACTCTATAAGCATATGCACACACACACACACACAAAGACACACATATACATGCACAAACATTTTGTTGCAGATATAGGTATTTGAAATAAGTGATAGGTAACATAAAATTATTGCAAGTCTTCTCTTCTTCAGAGTTTAGATGTCATTTTCAGGTTAAACTGTAATCATAATGTGGCAAAATGGAAAAAACTGATACATCTGTATAAACAAAATGGAAAACATTGACTCAATGAGATTTAAAATGTTATAACAGTTAATTTATTAATGTTTTGGCATGAATTCATGAATTAACAGTACTGTTCAACTTAGCTGAATGAGCCCATTAGTGGTCTTCCGCTGCCATCTAGTGGTTATAAATTGCATTTACTCAAACAACACTGTGTTTTAAAACATAACTGTTATAGTGTTGTAATTTTTTTTTTGCCCAATCTCTCTTAAATTTTGCATGCTTGTTTAGAATGAAATCATGCATTATTTTACACAGTTTTGATAATTTGTGGGCTTTCTGTTTGTATTAATAGGCCTTTGTGTACACTATGCAAATAACATATTATAAAATTATTGGTTTATAGTTGCCCAAATGCAATTGTTCAACATGTTTTTGATAATTATTGACCTTCAGAGTCTAGAGAATTGTACTTCAGTGGTTTTATTGATTTTCATCTTAAACCGTATCACAAGTATGCCAAAGTAACTTTTTTAAATAATCTTGAATATTTAATTAACAGCTTTATTGACAACATTGGTCCCAGAGGCAAAGTTGTTCAGAATGAGGAGATCTATCATATGATATGAAGATTTAGTGTTTTTGAGTGAATATATGAACATTTTCAAACAATTTGAGGCCATTTACCATATAAATCTTGTGTTTTGAGACCTTTTCTACTGTTATAGCGCCACCTATGGTCTGATCTCCATGAAACTTTGCATGCTTGTTAAGAGTCACCTGTTACATGATTTCACTGAGTTTCATAAAGTTTTGAGTTTTCCTTTAGGTTTTATAGGCTTTGGGGTATGTTTGGCCACACCCCTTTTTCTAAATTACCCCTTTACAGCTAACCAAAGGACAAAATTCAACATTTTTTTAATAATTATTGATCTAGAGAGTCCACAGAATATTACTGCAGTGGTTTGGTTCCGATCGGGCAAAAAACCTAGGACTAGTTCGCAAAAGTAGGTTTTTAACATATTTGTGAATAACAATTGAACGATTTGATTGACAGCAATGGTTCTTGAGGCAAAGTTGTGCATTACGAGGAGATCTATCAAATGATATGCATATTGTGTTGATATGTGAAACACCACGTGATTACAGAGCCATAAAACTCGTTAGCGCCAACTAGTGGCCGATTTCTTTCAAAATTCTTACAGACCTTAAGGTTCATGAGTCGAACGTACCCAGCGAGTTTCGTTCCGATCAACATCCGTTAACCCTTTCAAATAGGTGCTTAAAATTGTTTGGCCAATGGCGGCCATGTTTTTTGAGATATGCAAATGTCCTCATAGGTACTTGTGCCCCTTCAGACCAAGACACTGCATACCGATTTTCAAGTCGATCGAGCCAACGGTTGCCTAGTTATAGCCATTTATGTGTTTTTTCTATCTTATAGCGCCCCCAAGTGGCAGAGATGCGCAATTTTTTTTATTTGACCAAAGATTGAGCTCATACATATGTGTACCGAGTTTGGTGAAGATATCTCATTCCGTTCAAGAGTTATAGTCAAAATAGCATTTGGCTAACGTTAGCATAGACGCTTTTTGGTGTACTGTTTCGCGTATGAATTGAAATTTCAACTTTTTTTTGATAATTATTGATATTGAGTGTCTAGGGAATATTTCTGAAGTGGTTTGGTTCTGATTGGTTGAAAATCCTAGGACTAGTTCGCAAAAGTAGGTTTCGGATATAGCTCGATTTTGCGAGAAAACGGTGCGTCGTAGACCCCAAAAAGGCGCCGTGCACTTTTGTTCGGGCTAACCCAAGGATTGCAACAATGCCATGTTTTTGAGTCTACGGCTAACGGTATACGATTTACGGCCAAAAATGTCCAAAATTTTTGCTTTTTGCGCTGTAGCGCCCCCGTTAGGCCGATTGGGCTGAGACTTTGATAAGTTCTCCCCAAATTGAGCTCTACGATCTGTCCAAATTTCAGCTCTCTAGGCCTTACGGTTTGGGCTGCACGTTCAGTTCTAGGGCAGAAGAATAATAATAATAATAATAATAATAATAATTAAAGCTGCAAGCAGCATTTACCGGGGTTCAAGCACATTAAGGCCTCTGAGGTGGTCTGAGCCAACCTGGATGCATGGATGACAGTTAAACACATCCAAAATGGAGAACAGGCTAACAGACAGACACACACACTGAAATTAAATGATTAAACTAGTTTTAAGAATTTATGTCATTTTCAGGTTTCACTGTAATCATAATGTGGCAAAATTTTTTAAAAACTTTGATAAGTCTGCATATGAACAAAATGGAAAAACTTTAAAAACCTCTCAATGAGATTTAAAATGTTATAACAGTGTTTTTTTTTAATGTTTAGGCATGAATCATTTAAATCCTTTCAACAGTACTGTTCAACTTAGCTGAATGAGCCCATTAGTGGTCTTCCGCTGCCATCTAGTGGTTATAAATTGCATTTACTCAAAAACAACACTGTTTTTTTAACATAACTGCTTATTAGAATGAAATTATGCATTTTTTACACAGTTTTGATATTTGTGGGCTTTCTGTTTGTATTAATAGGCCTTTGTGTACACTATGAAAAGAACATATTATAAAATTACTGGTTTATAGTTGTCCAAATGCAATTGTTCAACATGTTTTTGATAATTATTGACCTTCAGAGTCTAGAGAATTGTACTTCAGTGGTTTTATTGATTTTCATCTTAAACCTATCACAAGTATGCCAAAGTAACTTTTTAAAATAATCTTGAATATTTAATTAACAGCTTTATTGACAACATTGGTCCCAGAGGCAAAGTTGTTCAGAATGAGGAGATCTATCATATGATATGAAGATTTAGTGTTTTTGAGTGAATATATGAGCATTTTCAAACAATTTGAGGCCATTTACCATATAAATCTTGTGTTTTGAGACCTTTTCTACTGTTATAGCGCCACCTATGGTCTGATCTCCATGAAACTTTGCATGCTTGTTAAGAGTCACCTGTTACATGATTTCACTGAGTTTCATAAAGTTTTGAGTTTTCCTTTAGGTTTTATAGGCTTTGGGGTATGTTTGGCCACACCCCTTTTTCTAAATTACCCCTTTACAGCTAACCAAAGGACAAAATTCAACATTTTTTTAATAATTATTGATCTAGAGAGTCCACAGAATATTACTGCAGTGGTTTGGTTCCGATCGGGCAAAAAACCTAGGACTAGTTCGCAAAAGTAGGTTTTTAACATATTTGTGAATAACAATTGAACGATTTGATTGACAGCAATGGTTCTTGAGGCAAAGTTGTGCATTATGAGGAGATCTATCAAATGATATGCATATTGTGTTGATATGTGAAACACCACGTGATTACAGAGCCATAAAACTCGTTAGCGCCAACTAGTGGCCGATTTCTTTCAAAATTCTTACAGACCTTAAGGTTCATGAGTCGAACGTACCCAGCGAGTTTCGTTCCGATCAACATCCGTTAACCCTTTCAAATAGGTGCTTAAATTGTTTGGCCAATGGCGGCCATGTTTTTTGAGATATGCAAATGTCCTCATAGGTACTTGTGCCCCTTCAGACCAAGACACTGCATACCAATTTTCAAGTCGATCGAGCCAACGGTTGCCTAGTTATAGCCATTTATGTGTTTTTTCTATCTTATTGCGCCCCCAAGTGGCAGAGATGCGCAATTTTTTTTATTTGACCAAAGATTGAGCTCATACATATGTGTACCAAGTTTGGTGAAGATATCTCATTCCGTTCAAGAGTTATAGTCAAAATAGCATTTGGCTAACGTTAGCATAGACGCTTTTTGGCGTACTGTTTCGCGTAAGAATTGAAATTTCAACTTTTTTTTGATAATTATTGATATTGAGTGTCCAGGGAATATTTCTGAAGTGGTTTGGTTCTGATTGGTTGAAAATCCTAGGACTAGTTCGCAAAAGTAGGTTTCGGATATAGCTCGATTTTGCGAGAAAACGGTGCGTCGTAGACCCCAAAAAGGCGCCGTGCACTTTTGTTCGGGCTAACCCAAGGATTGCAACGATGCCATGTTTTTGAGTTTATGGCTAACGGTTTACGATTCACGGCCAAAAATGTCCAAAATTTTTGTTTTTTGCGCTGTAGCGCCCCCGTTTGGCCGATTGGGCTGAGACTTTGATAAGTTCTCCCCAAAATGAGCTCTACGATCTGTCCAAATTTCAGCTCTCTAGGCCTTACGGTTTGGGCTGCACGTTCAGTTCTAGGGCGGAAGAATAATAATAATAATAATAATTAAAGCTGCAAGCAGCATTTACCGGGGTTCAAGCACATTAAGGCCTCTGAGGTGGTCAGAGCCAACCTGGATGCATGGATGACATTTAAACACATCCAAAATGGAGAACAGGCTAACAGACAGACACACACACTGAAAGTAAATGATTAGACTAATATATGTATACTCTATAAGCATATGCACACACACACACACACACACACAAAGACACACATATACATGCACAAACATTTTGTTGCAGATATAGGTATTTGAAATAAGTGATAGGTGACAATAAACTTATTGCAAGTCTTCTCTTTTTAAGAGTTTAGATGTCATTTTCAGGTTAAACTGTAATCATAATGTGGCAAAATTGTAAAAACTGATATATCTGTATGAACAAAATGGAAAACATTGACTCAATGAGATTTAAAATGTTATAACAGTTACATTTTTAATGTTTTGGCATGAATTCATGAATCCTTTCAACAGTACTGTTCAACTTTACTGAATGAGCCCATTAGTGGTCTTCCGCTGCCATCTAGTGGTTATAAATTGCATTTACTCAACAACACTGTGTTTTAAACATAACTGTTATAGTGTTGTTATTTTTTTTTTGCCCAATCTCTCTTAAATTTTGCATGCTTGTTTAGAATGAAATTATGCATTATTTTACACAGTTTTGATAATTTGTGGGCTTTCTGTTTGTATTAATAGGCCTTTGTGTACACTATGAAAAGAACATATTATAAAATTACTGGTTTATAGTTGTCCAAATGCAATTGTTCAACATGTTTTTGATAATTATTGACCTTCAGAGTCTAGAGAATTGTACTTCAGTGGTTTTATTGATTTTCATCTTAAACCGTATCACAAGTATGCCAAAGTAACTTTTTAAAATAATCTTGAATATTTAATTAACAGCTTTATTGACAACATTGGTCCCAGAGGCAAAGTTGTTCAGAATGAGGAGATTTATCATATGATATGAAGATTTAGTGTTTTTGAGTGAATATATGAGCATTTTCAAACAATTTGAGGCCATTTACCATATAAATCTTGTGTTTTGAGACCTTTTCTACTGTTATAGCGCCACCTATGGTCTGATCTCCATGAAACTTTGCATGCTTGTTAAGAGTCACCTGTTACATGATTTCACTGAGTTTCATAAAGTTTTGAGTTTTCGTTTAGGTTTTATAGGCTTTGGGGTATGTTTGGCCACACCCCTTTTTCTAAATTACCCTTTACAGCTAACCAAAGGACAAAATTCAACATTTTTTTAATAATTATTGATCTAGAGAGTCCACAGAATATTACTGCAGTGGTTTGGTTCCGATCGGGCAAAAAACCTAGGACTAGTTCGCAAAAGTAGGTTTTTAACATATTTGTGAATAACAATTGAACGATTTGATTGACAGCAATGGTTCTTGAGGCAAAGTTGTGCATTACGAGGAGATCTATCAAATGATATGCATATTGTGTTGATATGTGAAACACCACGTGATTACAGAGCCATAAAACTCGTTAGCGCCAACTAGTGGCCGATTTCTTTCAAAATTCTTACAGACCTTAAGGTTCATGAGTCGAACGTACCCAGCGAGTTTCGTTCCGATCAACATCCGTTAACCCTTTCAAATAGGTGCTTAAATTTGTTTGGCCAATGGCGGCCATGTTTTTTGAGATATGCAAATGTCCTCATAGGTACTTGTGCCCCTTCAGACCAAGACACTGCATACCGATTTTCAAGTCGATCGAGCCAACGGTTGCCTAGTTATAGCAATTTATGTGTTTTTTCTATCTTATAGCGCCCCCAAGTGGCAGAGATGCGCAATTTTTTTGATTTGACCAAAGATTGAGCTCATACATATGTGTACCGAGTTTGGTGAAGATATCTCATTCCGTTCAAGAGTTATAGTCAAAATAGCATTTGGCTAACGTTAGCATAGACGCTTTTTGGTGTACTGTTTCGCGTAAGAATTGAAATTTCAACTTTTTTTTGATAATTATTGATATTGAGTGTCCAGGGAATATTTATGAAGTGGTTTGGTTCTGATTGGTTGAAAATCCTAGGACTAGTTCGCAAAAGTAGGTTTCGGATATAGCTCGATTTTGCGAGAAAACGGTGCGTCGTAGACCCCAAAAAGGCGCCGTGCACTTTTGTTCGGGCTAACCCAAGGATTGCAACAATGCCATGTTTTTGAGTCTACGGCTAACGGTTTACGATTTACGGCCAAAAATGTCCAAAATTTTTGTTTTTTGCGCTGTAGCGCCCCCGTTAGGCCGATTGGGTCGAGACTTGTATCTGACAAGAATGAGCTCTACGATCTGTCCAAATTTCAGCTCTCTAGCCTTACGGTTGGGCTGCACATTCAGTTCTAGGGCGGAAGAATAATAATAATAATAATAATAATAATAAAATCCTAACAATTACAATAGGGTTTCAGCACTGCGTGCTTGAACCCCTAATTAAAGCTGCAAGCAGCATTTACGGGGTTCAAGCACATTAAGGCCTCTGAGGTGGTCTGAGCCAACCTGGATGTACGGATGACAGTTAAACACATCCAAAACGGAGAATAAGGCTGACAGACAGACACACGCACTGAAATTAAATGATTAAACTAGTTTTAAGGAGTTTGGATGTCATTTTCAGGTTTCACTGTAATCATAATGTGGCAAAATTTTAAAAACTGGTAAGTCTGTATGAACAAAATGGAAAACTTTAACTCAGTGAGATTTAAAATGTTGTAACAGTGTTTTTTTTTTTATTATTTAGGCATGAATTCATAAATCTTCTCAAAAGTACTGTTTCAATTTGCTGAATGAGCCCATTAGTGGTCTTCCGCTGCCATCTAGTGGTTGCATTTACTCAAACAACACTGTTTTTAAACATAACTGTTATAGTGTAAAGTTTTTTGCCCAATCTCTCTTAAATTTTGCATGCTTGTTTAGAATGAAATTAGGCTTTATTTTACACAGTTTTGATAGTTTGTGGGCTTTCTGTTTGTATAAATAGGCCTTTGTGTACACTGTGAAAAGAACATATTATACAATCACTGGTTTATAGTTGTCCAAATGCAATTTTTCAACATGTTTTTGATTATTATTGACCTTCAGAGTCTAGAGAATTGTACTTCAGTGGTTTTATTGATTTTCAGCTTAAAGCCTTGGACTACTTTGCCAAAGTAACTTTTTTAAATAATCTTCAATATTTAATTAACAGCTTTATTGACAACATTGGTCCCAAAAGTTGTTCAGAATGAGGAGATCTATCATATGATATGAAGATCTAGTGTTTATGTGAATATATGAGCATTTTCAGACAATTTGAGGCCATTTACCATATCAATCTTATGTTTTGAGACCTTTTCTACTGTCATAGCGCCACCTGTGGTCCGATCTCCATGAAAATTTGCATGCTTGTTAAGAGTCACCTGTTACATGTTTTCACCAAGTTTCATAAAGTTTTGAGTTTTCGTTTAGGTTTTATATGCTTTTGGGTATTTTGGTCACGCCCCTTTTCTAATTTAGCCAGTTAAAGCTAACCAAAGGACAAAATTCAACATTTTTTTGATAATTATTGATCTAGAGAGTCCAGAGAAAATTACTGCAGTGGTTTGGTTTCGATCGGGTAAAAAATC
The DNA here is from genome assembly GCF_003368295.1 of Carassius auratus. Lineage (NCBI taxonomy): Eukaryota > Metazoa > Chordata > Actinopteri > Cypriniformes > Cyprinidae > Carassius > Carassius auratus. The sequence goes on from NW_020529361.1 coordinate 12,370, forward strand.
TGGGACTAGTTCGCAAAAGTAAGTTTTTAACATATTTGTGAATAACAATTGAACGATTTGATTGACATCTTCGCTCCTTGAGGCAAAGTTGTTCACAAAGAGGAGATCTATCATATGATATGAAGATCTAGTGTTTGTGTGAATGTATGAACATGTCCTACAAATTGTGATCATTTTCTATTGAAAATGTGTGTTTTTGAGGCTTTTTCAACTGTTATAGCGCCACCTATGATCCGATCTCCATGAAACTTTGCATGCTTGTTAAGAGTCACCTGATACATGATTCCACGAAGTTTCATAAAGTTTTGAGTTTTCGTTTAGGTTTTATAGGCTTTGGGGTATGTTTGGCCACACCCCTTTTACTAAATTACCCCTTTACAGCTAACCAAAGGACAAAATTCAACATTTTTTTGATAATTATTGATCTAGAGAGTCCACAGAATATTACTGCAGTGGTTTGGTTCCGATCGGACAAAAAACCTAGGACTAGTTCGTAAAAGTAGGTTTTTAACATATTTGTGAATAACATTTGAACGATTTGATTGACAGCAATGGTTCTTGAGGCAAAGTTGTGCATTATGAGGAGATCTATCAAATGATATGCATATTGTGTTGATATGTGAAACACCACGTGATTACAGAGCCATAAAACTCGTTAGCGCCAACTAGTGGCCGATTTCTTTCAAAATTCTTACAGACCTTAAGGTTCATGAGTTGAACGTACCCAGCGAGTTTCGTTCCGATCAACATCCGTTAACCCTTTCAAATAGGTGCTTAAAATTGTTTGGCCAATGGCGGCCATGTTTTTTTGAGATATGCAAATGTCCTCATAGGTACTTGTGCCCCTTCAGACCAAGACACTGCATACCAATTTTCAAGTCGATCGAGCCAACGGTTGCCTAGTTATAGCCATTTATGTGTTTTTTCAATCTTATAGCGCCCCCAAGTGGCAGAGATGCGCAATTTTTTTGTATTGACCAAAGATTGAGCTCATACATATGTGTACCAAGTTTGGTGAAGATATCTCATTCCGTTCAAGAGTTATAGCTAAAATAGCATTTGGCTAACGTTAGCATAGACGCTTTTTGGTGTACTGTTTCGCGTAAGAATTGAAATTTCAACTTTTTTTTGATAATTATTGATATTGAGTGTCCAGGGAATATTTCTGAAGTGGTTTGATTCCGATTGGTTAAAATCCTAAGACTAGTTCGCAAAAGTAGGTTTCGGATATAGCTCGATTTTGCGAGAAAACGGTGCGTCGTAGAGCAAAAAATGCAGCTGTGCACTTTTGTTCGGGCTAACCCAAGGATTGCAACGATGCCTTGTTTTTGAGTCTACGGCTAACGGTTTACGATCTGCGGCCAAAAATGTCCAAAATTTTAGTTTTTTGCGCTGTAGCGCCCCCGTTAGGCCGATTGGGCTAAGACTTTGATAAGTTCTCCCCAAAATGAGCTCTACGATCTGTCCAAATTTCAGCTCTCTAGGCCTTACGGTTTGGGCTGCACGTTCAGTTCTAGGGCGGAAGAATAATAATAATAATAAAAATCCTAACAATTACAAGAGGGTTTCAGCACTGCGTGCTTGAACCCCTAATTAAAGCTGCAAGCAGCATTTACCGGGGTTCAAGCACATTAAGGCCTCTGAGGTGGTCTGAGCCAACCTGGATGCATGGATGACATTTAAACACATCCAAAATGGAGAACAGGCTAACAGACAGACACACACACTGAAAGTAAATGATTAGACTAATATATGTATACTCTATAAGCATATGCACACACACACACACACAAAGACACACATATACATGCACAAACATTTTGTTGCAGATATAGGTATTTGAAATAAGTGATAGGTGACATAAACTTATTGCAAGTCTTCTCTTTTTAAGAGTTTAGATGTCATTTTCAGGTTAAACTGTAATCATAATGTGGCAAAATTGTAAAAACTGATACATCTGTATGAACAAAATGGAAAACATCAATTCAATGAGATTTAAAATGTTATAACAGTTAATTTATTAATGTTTTGGCATGAATTCATGAAAACAGTACTGTTTAACTTAGCTGAATGAGCCCATTAGTGGTCTTCCGCTGCCATCTAGTGGTTATAAATTGCATTTACTCAAACAACACTGTGTTTTAAACATAACTGTTATAGTGTTGTATTTTTTTTTTGCCCAATCTCTCTTAAATTTTGCATGCTTGTTTAGAATGAAATTATGCATTATTTTACACAGTTTTGATAATTTGTGGGCTTTCTGTTTGTATTAATAGGCCTTTGTGTACACTATGCAAATAACATATTATAAAATTACTGGTTTATAGTTGTCCAAATGCAATTGTTCAACATGTTTTTGATAATTATTGACCTTCAGAGTCTAGAGAATTGTACTTCAGTGGTTTTATTGATTTTCATCTTAAACCGTATCACAAGTATGCCAAAGTAACTTTTTAAATAATCTTGAATATTTAATTAACAGCTTTATTGACAACATTGGTCCCAGAGGCAAAGTTGTTCAGAATGAGGAGATCTATCATATGATATGAAGATTTAGTGTTTTTGAGTGAATATATGAGCATTTTCAAACAATTTGAGGCCATTTACCATATAAATCTTGTGTTTTGAGACCTTTTCTACTGTTATAGCGCCACCTATGGTCTGATCTCCATGAAACTTTGCATGCTTGTTAAGAGTCACCTGTTACATGATTTCACTGAGTTTCATAAAGTTTTGAGTTTTCGTTTAGGTTTTATAGGCTTTGGGGTATGTTTGGCCACACCCCTTTTTCTAAATTACCCCTTTACAGCTAACCAAAGGACAAAATTCAACATTTTTTTAATAATTATTGATCTAGAGAGTCCACAGAATATTACTGCAGTGGTTTGGTTCCGATCGGGCAAAAAACCTAGGACTAGTTCGCAAAAGTAGGTTTTTAACATATTTGTGAATAACAATTGAACGATTTGATTGACAGCAATGGTTCTTGAGGCAAAGTTGTGCATTATGAGGAGATCTATCAAATGATATGCATATTGTGTTGATATGTGAAACACCACGTGATTACAGAGCCATAAAACTCGTTAGCGCCAACTAGTGGCCGATTTCTTTCAAAATTCTTACAGACCTTAAGGTTCATGAGTCGAACGTACCCAGCGAGTTTCGTTCCGATCAACATCCGTTAACCCTTTCAAATAGGTGCTTAAAATTGTTTGGCCAATGGCGGCCATGTTTTTTGAGATATGCAAATGTCCTCATAGGTACTTGTGCCCCTTCAGACCAAGACACTGCATACCAATTTTCAAGTCGATCGAGCCAACGGTTGCCTAGTTATAGCCATTTATGTGTTTTTTCTATCTTATAGCGCCCCCAAGTGGCAGAGATGCGCAATTTTTTTTGATTTGACCAAAGATTGAGCTCATACATATGTGTACCGAGTTTGGTGAAGATATCTCATTCCGTTCAAGAGTTATAGTCAAAATAGCATTTGGCTAACGTTAGCATAGACGCTTTTTGGTGTACTGTTTCGCGTAAGAATTGAAATTTCAACTTTTTTTTGATAATTATTGATATTGAGTGTCCAGGGAATATTTCTGAAGTGGTTTGGTTCTGATTGGTTGAAAATCCTAGGACTAGTTCGCAAAAGTAGGTTTCGGATATAGCTCGATTTTGCGAGAAAACGGTGCGTCGTAGAAGCAAAAAATGCAGTTGTGCACTTTTGTTCGGGCTAACCCAAGGATTGCAACGATGCCTTGTTTTTGAGTCTACGGCTAACGGTTTACGATCTGCGGCCAAAAATGTCCAAAATTTTTGTTTTTGCGCTGTAGCGCCCCCGTTAGGCCGATTGGGCTGAGACTTTGATAAGTTCTCCCCAAAATGAGCTCTACGATCTGTCCAAATTTCAGCTCTCTAGGCCTTACGGTTTGGGCTGCACGTTCAGTTCTAGGGCAAGAAGAATAATAATAATAATAAAAAATCCTAACAATTACAAGAGGGTTTCAGCACTGCGTGCTTGAAACCCCTAATAATAATATTAAAGCTGCAAGCAGCATTTTACCGGGGTTCAAGCATTAAGGCATCTGAAGTGGTCAGAGCCAACCTGATGTTGGATGACATTTAAACACATCCAAAATGGAGAACAGGTTAACAGACAGACACACACACTGAAAGTAAATGATTAGACTAATATATGTATACTCTATAAGCATATGCCACACACACACACAAAGACACACTATACATGCACAAACATTTTGTTGCAGATATAGGTATTTGAAATAAGTGATAGGTGACATAAACTTATTGCAAGTCTTCTCTTTTTAGAGTTTAGATGTCATTTTCAGGTTAAACTGTAATCATAATGTGGCAAAATTGTAAAAACTGATACATCTGTATGAACAAAATGGAAAACATCAATTCAATGAGATTTAAAATGTTATAACAGTTAATTTATTAATGTTTTGGCATGAATTCATGAATAACAGTACTGTTCAACTACTGAATGAGCCCATTAGTGGTCTTCCGCTGCCATCTAGTGGTTATAAATTGCATTTACTCAAACAACACTGTGTTTTAAACATAACTGTTATAGTGTTGTAATTTTTTTTTTGCCCAATCTCTCTTAAATTTTGCATGCTTGTTTAGAATGAAATTATGCATTATTTTACACAGTTTTGATAATTTGTGGGCTTTCTGTTTGTATTAATAGGCCTTTGTGTACACTATGAAAAGAACATATTATAAAATTACTGGTTTATAGTTGCCCAAATGCAATTGTTCAACATGTTTTTGATAATTATTGACCTTCAGAGTCTAGAGAATTGTACTTCAGTGGTTTTATTGATTTTCATCTTAAACCGTATCACAAGTATGCCAAAGTAACTTTTTAAATAATCTTGAATATTTAATTAACAGCTTTATTGACAACATTGGTCCCAGAGGCAAAGTTGTTCAGAATGAGGAGATTTATCATATGATATGAAGATTTAGTGTTTTTGAGTGAATATATGAGCATTTTCAAACAATTTGAGGCCATTTACCATATAAATCTTGTGTTTTGAGACCTTTTCTACTGTTATAGCGCCACCTATGGTCTGATCTCCATGAAACTTTGCATGCTTGTTAAGAGTCACCTGTTACATGATTTCACTGAGTTTCATAAAGTTTTGAGTTTTCCTTTAGGTTTTATAGGCTTTGGGGTATGTTTGGCCACACCCCTTTTTCTAAATTACCCCGTTACAGCTAACCAAAGGACAAAATTCAACATTTTTTTAATAATTATTGATCTAGAGAGTCCACAGAATATTACTGCAGTGGTTTGGTTCCGATCGGACAAAAAACCTAGGACTAGTTCGCAAAAGTAGGTTTTTAACATATTTGTGAATAACAATTGAACGATTTGATTGACAGCAATGGTTCTTGAGGCAAAGTTGTGCATTATGAGGAGATCTATCAAATGATATGCATATTGTGTTGATATGTGAAACACCACGTGATTACAGAGCCATAAAACTCGTTAGCGCCAACTAGTGGCCGATTTCTTTCAAAATTCTTACAGACCTTAAGGTTCATGAGTCGAACGTACCCAGCGAGTTTCGTTCCGATCAACATCCGTTAACCCTTTCAAATAGGTGCTTAAATTGTTTGGCCAATGGCGGCCATGTTTTTTGAGATATGCAAATGTCCTCATAGGTACTTGTGCCCCTTCAGACCAAGACACTGCATACCAATTTTCAAGTCGATCGAGCCAACGGTTGCCTAGTTATAGCAATTTATGTGTTTTTTCTATCTTATAGCGCCCCCAAGTGGCAGAGATGCGCAATTTTTTTGATTTGACCAAAGATTGAGCTCATACATATGTGTACCGAGTTTGGTGAAGATATCTCATTCCGTTCAAGAGTTATAGTCAAAATAGCATTTGGCTAACGTTAGCATAGACGCTTTTTGGTGTACTGTTTCGCGTAAGAATTGAAATTTCAACTTTTTTTTGATAATTATTGATATTGAGTGTCCAGGGAATATTTATGAAGTGGTTTGGTTCTGATTGGTTGAAAATCCTAGGACTAGTTCGCAAAAGTAGGTTTCGGATATAGCTCGATTTTGCGAGAAAACGGTGCGTCGTAGACCCCAAAAAGGCGCCGTGCACTTTTGTTCGGGCTAACCCAAGGATTGCAACAATGCCATGTTTTTGAGTCTACGGCTAACGGTATACGATTTACGGCCAAAAATGTCCAAAATTTTTGTTTTTTGCGCTGTAGCGCCCCCGTTAGGCCGATTGGGCTGAGACTTTGATAAGTTCTCCGCAAAATGAGCTCTACGATCTGTCCAAATTTCAGCTCTCTAGGCCTTACGGTTTGGGCTGCACGTTCAGTTCTAGGGCGGAAGAATAATAATAATAATAATAATTAAAGCTGCAAGCAGCATTTTACCGGGGTTCAAGCACATTAAGGCCTCTGAGGTGGTCAGAGCCAACCTGGATGCTGGATGACAGTTAAACACATCCAAAATGGAGAACAGGCTAACAGACAGACACACACACTGAAAGTAAATGATTAGACTAATATATGTATACTCTATAAGCATATGCACACACACACAACCACACACACACACAAAGACACACATATACATGCACAAACATTTTGTTGCAGATATAGGTATTTGAAATAAGTGATAGGTGACAATAAACTTATTGCAAGTCTTCTCTTTTTAAGAGTTTAGATGTCATTTTCAGGTTAAACTGTAATCATAATGTGGCAAAATTGTAAAAACTGATATATCTGTATGAACAAAATGGAAAACATTGACTCAATGAGATTTAAAATGTTATAACAGTTACATTTTTAATGTTTTGGCATGAATTCATGAATCCTTTCAACAGTACTGTTCAACTTAACTGAATGAGCCCATTAGTGGTCTTCCGCTGCCATCTAGTGGTTATAAATTGCATTTACTCAAGCAACACTGTTTTTAAACATAACTGTTATAGTGTTTTGTTTTTTTTTGCCCAATCTCTCTTAAATTTTGCATGCTTGTTTAGAATGAAATTATGCATTATTTTACACAGTTTTGATAATTTGTGGGCTTTCTGTTTGTATTAATAGGCCTTTGTGTACACTATGCAAATAACATATTATAAAATTACTGGTTTATAGTTGTCCAAATGCAATTGTTCAACATGTTTTTGATAATTATTGACCTTCAGAGTCTAGAGAATTGTACTTCAGTGGTTTTATTGATTTTCATCTTAAACCGTATCACAAGTATGCCAAAGTAACTTTTTAAAATAATCTTGAATATTTAATTAACAGCTTTATTGACAACATTGGTCCCAGAGGCAAAGTTGTTCAGAATGAGGAGATCTATCATATGATATGAAGATTTAGTGTTTTTGAGTGAATATATGAGCATTTTCAAACAATTTGAGGCCATTTACCATATAAATCTTGTGTTTTGAGACCTTTTCTACTGTTATAGCGCCACCTATGGTCTGATCTCCATGAAACTTTGCATGCTTGTTAAGAGTCACCTGTTACATGATTTCACTGAGTTTCATAAAGTTTTGAGTTTTCGTTTAGGTTTTATAGGCTTTGGGGTATGTTTGGCCACACCCCTTTTTCTAAATTACCCCTTTACAGCTAACCAAAGGACAAAATTCAACATTTTTTTAATAATTATTGATCTAGAGAGTCCACAGAATATTACTGCAGTGGTTTGGTTCCGATCGGACAAAAAACCTAGGACTAGTTCGCAAAAGTAGGTTTTTAACATATTTGTGAATAACAATTGAACGATTTGATTGACAGCAATGGTTCTTGAGGCAAAGTTGTGCATTATGAGGAGATCTATCAAATGATATGCATATTGTGTTGATATGTGAAACACCACGTGATTACAGAGCCATAAAACTCGTTAGCGCCAACTAGTGGCCGATTTCTTTCAAAATTCTTACAGACCTTAAGGTTCATGAGTCGAACGTACCCAGCGAGTTTCGTTCCGATCAACATCCGTTAACCCTTTCAAATAGGTGCTTAAAATTGTTTGGCCAATGGCGGCCATGTTTTTTGAGATATGCAAATGTCCTCATAGGTACTTGTGCCCCTTCAGACCAAGACACTGCATACCAATTTTCAAGTCGATCGAGCCAACGGTTGCCTAGTTATAGCAATTTATGTGTTTTTTCTATCTTATAGCGCCCCCAAGTGGCAGAGATGCGCAATTTTTTTTATTTGACCAAAGATTGAGCTCATACATATGTGTACCGAGTTTGGTGAAGATATCTCATTCCGTTCAAGAGTTATAGTCAAAATAGCATTTGGCTAACGTTAGCATAGACGCTTTTTGGTGTACTGTTTCGCGTAAGAATTGAAATTTCAACTTTTTTTTGATAATTATTGATATTGAGTGTCCAGGGAATATTTATGAAGTGGTTTGGTTCTGATTGGTTGAAAATCCTAGGACTAGTTCGCAAAAGTAGGTTTCGGATATAGCTCGATTTTGCGAGAAAACGGTGCGTCGTAGACCCCAAAAAGGCGCCGTGCACTTTTGTTCGGGCTAACCCAAGGATTGCAACAATGCCATGTTTTTGAGTCTACGGCTAACGGTTTACGATTTACGGCCAAAAATGTCCAAAATTTTAGTTTTTTGCGCTGTAGCGCCCCCGTTAGGCCGATTGGGTCGGACTTTGTATCTGACAAGAAGGCCGGACTACTACATTCTGACCAAAGTTTCAGCTCTCTAGGCCTTACGGTTTGGGCTGCACGTTCAGTTTGAGTGGAGAATAATAATAATAAATAATATAATAATAATAATAATAATAATAATAATATAAAAATCCTAACAAATACAATAGGGTTTCAGCACTGCGTGGTTGAACCCCTAAAATCCTAACAAATTACATGGGTTTCAGCACTGCGTGCTTGAACCCTAATTAAAGCTGCAAGCAGCATTTACGGGGTTCAAGCACATTAAGGCCTCTGAGGTGGTCTGAGCAACCTGGATATGGATGACAGTTAAACACATCCAAAACGGAGAATAGGCTGACAGACAGACACACGCACTGAAATTAAATGATTAAACTAGTTTTAAGAGTTTGGATGTCATTTTCAGGTTTCACTGTAATCATAATGTGGCAAAATTTTAAAAACTGATAAGTCTGTATGAACAAAATGGAAAACTTTAACTCAGTGAGATTTAAAATGTTGTAACAGTGTTTTTTTTTTATTGTTTAGGCATGAATTCATAAATCTTCTCAAAAGTACTGTTTCAATTTGCTGAATGAGCCCATTAGTGGTCTTCCGCTGCCATCTAGTGGTTGCATTTACTCAAACAACACTGTTTTTAAACATAACTGTTATAGTGTAAAGTTTTTTGCCCAATCTCTCTTAAATTTTGCATGCTTGTTTAGAATGAAATTAGGCTTTATTTTACACAGTTTTGATAGTTTGTGGGCTTTCTGTTTGTATAAATAGGCCTTTGTGTACACTGTGAAAAGAACATATTATACAATCACTGGTTTATAGTTGTCCAAATGCAATTTTTCAACATGTTTTTGATTATTATTGACCTTCAGAGTCTAGAGAATTGTACTTCAGTGGTTTTATTGATTTTCAGCTTAAAGCCTTGGACTACTTTGCCAAAGTAACTTTTTTAAATAATCTTCAATATTTAATTAACAGCTTTATTGACAACATTGGTCCCAAAAGTTGTTCAGAATGAGGAGATCTATCATATGATATGAAGATCTAGTGTTTATGTGAATATATGAGCATTTTCAGACAATTTGAGGCCATTTACCATATCAATCTTATGTTTTGAGACCTTTTCTACTGTCATAGCGCCACCTGTGGTCCGATCTCCATGAAAATTTGCATGCTTGTTAAGAGTCACCTGTTACATGTTTTCACCAAGTTTCATAAAGTTTTGAGTTTTCGTTTAGGTTTTATATGCTTTTGGGTATTTTGGTCACGCCCCTTTTCTAATTTAGCCAGTTAAAGCTAACCAAAGGACAAAATTCAACATTTTTTTGATAATTATTGATCTAGAGAGTCCAGAGAAAATTACTGCAGTGGTTTGGTTTCGATCGGGTAAAAAATCTGGGACTAGTTCGCAAAAGTAAGTTTTTAACATATTTGTGAATAACAATTGAACGATTTGATTGACATCTTCGCTCCTTGAGGCAAAGTTGTTCACAAAGAGGAGATCTATCATATGATATGAAGATCTAGTGTTTGTGTGAATGTATGAACATGTCCTACAAATTGTGATCATTTTCTATTGAAAATGTGTGTTTTTGAGGCTTTTTCAACTGTTATAGCGCCACCTATGATCCGATCTCCATGAAACTTTGCATGCTTGTTAAGAGTCACCTGATACATGATTCCACGAAGTTTCATAAAGTTTTGAGTTTTCGTTTAGGTTTTATAGGCTTTGGGGTATGTTTGGCCACACCCCTTTTACTAAATTACCCCTTTACAGCTAACCAAAGGACAAAATTCAACATTTTTTTGATAATTATTGATCTAGAGAGTCCACAGAATATTACTGCAGTGGTTTGGTTCCGATCGGACAAAAAACCTAGGACTAGTTCGTAAAAGTAGGTTTTTAACATATTTGTGAATAACATTTGAACGATTTGATTGACAGCAATGGTTCTTGAGGCAAAGTTGTGCATTATGAGGAGATCTATCAAATGATATGCATATTGTGTTGATAAGTGAAACACCACGTGATTACAGAGCCAATAAACTCGTTAGCGCCAACTAGTGGCCGATTTCTTTCAAAATTCTTACAGACCTTAAGGTTCATGAGTCGAACGTACCCAGCGAGTTTCGTTCCGATCAACATCCGTTAACCCTTTCAAATAGGTGCTTAAAATTGTTTGGCCAATGGCGGCCATGTTTTTTGAGATATGCAAATGTCCTCATAGGTACTTGTGCCCCTTCAGACAAAGACACTGCATACCAATTTTTAGGTCGATCGAGCCAACGGTAGCCTAGTTATAGCCATTTATGTGTTTTTTCTTTTTATAGCGCCCCCAAGTGGCAGAGGTGTGCAATTTTTTTTATTTGACCAAAGTTTTAGGTCTTACAAATGTGTAGCAAGTTTGGTTAAGATATCTTATTTCTTTCACGAGTTATAGCCTGTTGCGTAAAATTGCTCCTCGACTTAGCATAGACGCTTTTTGGTGTACTGTTTCGCGTAAGAATTGAAATTTCAACTTTTTTTTGATAATTATTGATATTGAGTGTCCAGGGAATATTTCTGAAGTGGTTTGGTTCTGATTGGTTGAAAATCCTAGGACTAGTTCGCAAAAGTAGGTTTCGGATATAGCTCGATTTTGCGAGAAAACGGTGCGTCGTAGAGCAAAAAATGCAGCTGTGCACTTTTGTTCGGGCTAACCCAAGGATTGCAACGATGCCTTGTTTTTGAGTCTACGGCTAACGGTTTACGATCTGCGGCCAAAAATGTCCAAAATTTTAGTTTTTTGCGCTGTAGCGCCCCCGTTAGGCCGATTGGGCTGAGACTTTGATAAGTTCTCCCCAAAATGAGCTCTACGATCTGTCCAAATTTCAGCTCTCTAGGCCTTACGGTTTGGGCTGCACGTTCAGTTCTAGGGCGGAAGAATAATAATAATAATAAAAATCCTAACAATTACAAGAGGGTTTCAGCACTGCGTGCTTGAACCCCTAATAATTAAAGCTGCAAGCAGCATTTACGGGGTTCAAGCACTTAAGGGATCTTAGGTGGTCAGAGCCAACCTGGACATATATGGATGGCCGTTAAACACATCCAAAATGGAGAATAGGCTAACAGACAGACACACACACTGAAATTAAATGATTAAACTCGTTTTTAAGATTTTAGATGTCATTTTCAGGTTTCACTGTAATCATAATGTGGTAAAATTTTAAAAACTGATATGTCTGAATGAACAAAATGGAAAACTTTAACTCAATGAGATTTGAAATGTTGTAAGAGTGTTTTTTGTATTGTTTAGGCATTACATCCTTTCAACTGTACAGTTTAAGTTAGCTGAATGAGCCCATTAGTGGTTTTCCGCTGCCATCTAGTGGTTATAAATGGCAATTTCTCATACATCAATGTGTTAATCCTTTTAACTCTTAGTGTTTTTTTGCCCAATATCTCTTAAATATGGCATGCTCGTTTAGAATGAAATTATGCATTATTTTACACAGTTTTGATAATTTGTGGGCTTTCTGTTTGTATTAATAGGCCTTTGTGTACACTATGCAAATAACATATTATAAAATTACTGGTTTATAGTTGTCCAAATGCAATTGTTCAACATGTTTTTGATAATTATTGACCTTCAGAGTCTAGAGAATTGTACTTCAGTGGTTTTATTGATTTTCAGCTTAAAGCCTTGGAATACTTTGCCAAAGTAACTTTTTCAAATAATCTTGAATATTTAATTAACAGCTTTATTGACAAAATTGGTCCCAGAGGCAAAGTTGTTCAGAATGAGGAGATCTATCATATGATATGAAGATTTAGTGTTTTTGAGTGAATATATGAGCATTTTCAAACAATTTGAGGCCATTTACCATATAAATCTTGTGTTTTGAGACCTTTTCTACTGTTATAGCGCCACCTATGGTCGATCTCCATGAAACTTTGCATGCTTGTTAAGAGTCACCTGTTACATGATTTCACCTAGTTTCATAAAGTTTTGAGTTTTCGTTTAGGTTTTATAGGCTTTGGGGTATGTTTGGCCACACCCCTTTTTCTAAATTACCCCTTTACAGCTAACCAAAGGACAAAATTCAACATTTTTTTGATAATTATTGATCTAGAGAGTCCACAGAATATTACTGCAGTGGTTTGGTTCCGATCGGGCAAAAAACCTAGGACTAGTTCGCAAAAGTAGGTTTTTAACATATTTGTGAATAACAATTGAACGATTTGATTGACAGCAATGGTTCTTGAGGCAAAGTTGTGCATTATGAGGAGATCTATCAAATGATATGCATATTGTGTTGATATGTGAAACACCACGTGATTACAGAGCCATAAAACTCGTTAGCGCCAACTAGTGGCCGATTTCTTTCAAAATTCTTACAGACCTTAAGGTTCATGAGTCGAACGTACCCAGCGAGTTTCGTTCCGATCAACATCCGTTAACCCTTTCAAATAGGTGCTTAAAATTGTTTGGCCAATGGCGGCCATGTTTTTTGAGATATGCAAATGTCCTCATAGGTACTTGTGCCCCTTCAGACCAAGACACTGCATACCAATTTTCAAGTCGATCGAGCCAACGGTTGCCTAGTTATAGCCATTTATGTGTTTTTTCTATCTTATTGCGCCCCCAAGTGGCAGAGATGCGCAATTTTTTTTATTTGACCAAAGATTGAGCTCATACATATGTGTACCAAGTTTGGTGAAGATATCTCATTCCGTTCAAGAGTTATAGTTAAAATAGCATTTGGCTAACGTTACTATAGACGCTTTTTGGCGTACTGTTTCGCGTAAGAATTGAAATTTCAACTTTTTTTTGATAATTATTGATATTGAGTGTCCAGGGAATATTTCTGAAGTGGTTTGGTTCTGATTGGTTGAAAATCCTAGGACTAGTTCGCAAAAGTAGGTTTCGGATATAGCTCGATTTTGCGAGAAAACGGTGCGTCGTAGACCCCAAAAAGGCGCCGTGCACTTTTGTTCGGCTAACCCAAGGATTGCAACAATGCCATGTTTTTGAGTTTACGGCTAACGGTTTACGATTTACGCCAAAAATGTCCAAAATTTTTGTTTTTGCGCTGTAGCGCCCCCGTTTGGCCGATTGGGCTGAGACTTTGATAAGTTCTCCCCAAATGAGCTCTACGATCTGTCCAAATTTCAGCTCTCTAGCCTTACGGTTTGGGCTGCACGTTCAGATTCTAGGGCGAAAGAATAATATAATAATAATAAAAATCCCTAACAATTACAATAGGTTCAGCACTTGCGTGCTGAACCCCTAATAATAATTAAAGCTCAAAGCAGCATTAAACCGGGTTCAAGACATTAACGCCTCTAGTGGTCCTGACAACCTGGATGGATGATACAGTTAAACAACATCAAAATGGAGAAAAGGATACAGACAGACACACACACTGAAATTAAATGATAAGACTCAATATATTAATACTCTATAAGCATATGCAACACACCACACACACAAAACCCATTTTGTGGCAGATATAGGTATTTGATAAAAAGTGATAGGTGACAATAAGCTTATTGCAAGTCTTCTCTTTTTTTAGAGTTTAGATGTCATTTTCAGATTAAACTGTAATCATAATGTGGCAAAATTGTTAAAACTGATACATCTGTATGAACAAAATGGAAAACATCAATTCAATGAGATACAAAATGTTATAACAGTTAATTTATTAATGTTTTGGCATGAATTCATAAAAACAGTACTAGCTGAAAGAGCCCATTAGTGGTCTTCCGCTGCCATCTAGTGGTTATAAATTGCATTTACTCAAACAACACTGTGTTTTTAAACATAACTGTTAAAGTGTTGTTGTTGGTTTTTTTGCCCTATCTCTCTTAAATGTTGCATGCTTGTTTAGAATGAAATTATGCATTACTTTACACAGTTTTGATAATTTGTGGGATTTCTGTTTGTATTAATAGGTCTTTGTGCCTCTGGGGTGGTCTCGGCCAACCAGGATGTATGGATGACATTTAAATACATCCAAAAGACAGACACACACACACTGAAATTAAATGATTAAACTAGTTTTTAAGAGTTTAGATGTCATTCAGGTTTCACTGTAATCACAATGTGGCAAAATTGTAAAAAATGATGTGTCTGTATGAACAAAATGGAAAACATTGATTCAATAAGATGTAACATGTTATAACAGTTAATTTATTAATGTTTTGGCATGAATTCATGAATCCTTTCTACAGTACTGTTCATTTTAACTGAATGAGCCCATTAGTGGTCTTCCGCTGCCATCTAGTGGTTATAAATTGCATTTACTGAAACAACACTGTGTTTCTAAACATAACTGTTATAGTGTTGTTATTTTTTTTTTTTTGCCCAATCTCTCTTAAATTTTGCATGCTTGTTTAGAATGAAATCATGCATTATTTTACACAGTTTTGATCATTTGTGGGATTTCTGTTTGTATTAATAGGCCTTTGTGTACACTATGCAAATAACATAATATAAAATTACTGGTTTATAGTTGTCTAAATGCAATTGTTCAACATGTTTTTGATAATTATTGACCTTCAGAGTCTAGAGAATTGTACTTCAGTGGTTTTATTGATTTTCATCTTATACCCGATCACTAGTTTGCCAAAGTACCTTTTTAAAATAATCTTGAATGTTTAATTAACAGCTTTATTGACAACGTTGGTCCCAGAGGCAAAGTTGTTCAGAATGAGGATATTTATCAAATGATATAAAGATTTAGTGTTTTTGAGTGAATATATGAGCATTTACAAACAATTTGAGGCCATTTACCATATAAATCTTGTGTTTTGAGACCTTTTCTACTGTTATAGCGCCACCTATGGTCTGATCTCCATGAAACTTTGCATGCTTGTTAAGAGTCACAAGTTAGATGATTTCACCGAGTTTCATAAAGTTTTGAGTTTTCGTTAAGGTTTTATAGGCTTTGGGGTATGTTTGGCCACACCCCTTTTTCTAAATTACCCCTTTACAGCTGACCAAAGGACAAAATTCAACATTTTTTTAATAATTATTGATCTAGAGAGTCCACAGAATATTACTGCAGTGGTTTGGTTCCGATCGGACAAAAAACCTAGGACTAGTTCGCAAAAGTAGGTTTTTAACATATTTGTGAATAACAATTGAATGATTTGATTGACAGCAATGGTTCTTGAGGCAAAGTTGTGCATTATGAGGAGATCTATCAAATGATATGCATACTGTGTTGATATGTGAAACACCACGTGATTACAGAGCCATAAAACTCGTTAGCGCCAACTAGTGGCCGATTTCTTTCAAAATTCTTACAGACCTTAAGGTTCATGAGTCGAACGTACCCAGCGAGTTTCGTTCCGATCAACATCCGTTAACCCTTTCAAATAGGTGCTTAAAATTGTTTGGCCAATGGCGGCCATGTTTTTTTAGATATGCAAATGTCCTCATATGTACTTGTGCCCCTTCAGACCGAGACATTGCATACCAATTTTCAAGTCGATCGAGGCAACAGTTGCCTAGTTATAGCCATTTATGTGTTTTTTCTATCTTATAGCGCCCCCAAGTGGCAGAGATGCGCAATATTTTTGATTTGACCAAAGATTGAGCTTATACATATGTATACCGAGTTTGGTGAAGATATCTCATTCCGTTCAAGAGTTATAGTTAAAATAGCATTTGGCTAACGTTAGCATAGACGCTTTTTGGTGTACTGTTTCGCGTAAGAATTGAAATTTCAACTTTTTTTTGATAATTATTGATATTGAGTGTCCAGGGAATATTTATGAAGTGGTTTGGTTCTGATTGGTTGAAAATCCTAGGACTAGTTCGCAAAAGTAGGTTTCGGATTTAGCTCGATTTTGCGAGAAAACGGTGCGTCGTAGACCCCAAAAAGGCGCCGTGCACTTTTGTTCGGGCTAACCCAAGGATTGCAACAATGCCATGTTTTTGAGTCTATGGCTAACGGTTTACACTTTACGGCCAAAATTGTCCAAAATTTTTGTTTTTTGCGCTGTAGCGCCCCCGTTAGGCCGATTGGGCCGGTTCTTTGTATCTGAGTAGCGAGCAAGACTACTACCATCTGACCAAGTTTCAGCTCTCTAGGCCTTACGGTTTGGGCTGCACGTTCAGTTTTAAGGCGGAAGAATAATAATAATAATTAAAGCTGCAAGCAGCATTTTACCGGGGTTCAAGCACATTAAGGCCTCTGAGGTGGTCTGAGCCAACCTGGATGTATGGATGACATTTAAACACATCCAAAATGGAGAACAGGCTAACAGACAGACACACACACTGAAGTAAATGATTAGACTAATATATGTATACTCTATAAGCATATGCACACACACACACACACACACACACACAAAGACACACATATACATGGCACAACATTTTGTTGCAGATATAGGTATTTGAAATAAGTGATAGGTGACAATAAACTTATTGCAAGTCTTCTCTTTTTAGAGTTTAGATGTCATTTTCAGGTTAAACTGTAATCATAATGTGGCAAAATTGTAAAAACTGATATATCTGTATGAACAAAATGGAAAACATTGACTCAATGAGATTTAAAATGTTATAACAGTTAATTTTTAATGTTTTGGCATGAATTCATGAATCCTTTCAACAGTACTGTTCAACTTAACTGAATGAGCCCATTAGTGGTCTTCCGCTGCCATCTAGTGGTTATAAATTGCATTTACTCAAGCAACACTGGTTTTTAAACATAACTGTTATAGTGTTTTTTTTTTTTTTGCCCAATCTCTCTTAAATTTTGCATGCTTGTTTAGAATGAAATTATGCATTATTTTACACAGTTTTGATAATTTGTGGGCTTTCTGTTTGTATTAATAGGCCTTTGTGTACACTATGCAAATAACATATTATAAAATTACTGGTTTATAGTTGTCCAAATGCAATTGTTCAACATGTTTTTGATAATTATTGACCTTCAGAGTCTAGAGAATTGTACTTCAGTGGTTTTATTGATTTTCATCTTAAACCGTATCACAAGTATGCCAAAGTAACTTTTTTAAATAATCTTGAATATTTAATTAACAGCTTTATTGACAACATTGGTCCCAGAGGCAAAGTTGTTCAGAATGAGGAGATCTATCATATGATATGAAGATTTAGTGTTTTTGAGTGAATATATGAGCATTTTCAAACAATTTGAGGCCATTTACCATATAAATCTTGTGTTTTGAGACCTTTTCTACTGTTATAGCGCCACCTATGGTCTGATCTCCATGAAACTTTGCATGCTTGTTAAGAGTCACCTGTTACATGATTTCACTGAGTTTCATAAAGTTTTGAGTTTTCGTTTAGGTTTTATAGGCTTTGGGGTATGTTTGGCCACACCCCTTTTTCTAAATTACCCCTTTACAGCTAACCAAAGGACAAAATTCAACATTTTTTTAATAATTATTGATCTAGAGAGTCCACAGAATATTACTGCAGTGGTTTGGTTCCGATCGGACAAAAAACCTAGGACTAGTTCGCAAAAGTAGGTTTTTAACATATTTGTGAATAACAATTGAACGATTTGATTGACAGCAATGGTTCTTGAGGCAAAGTTGTGCATTATGAGGAGATCTATCAAATGATATGCATATTGTGTTGATATGTGAAACACCACGTGATTACAGAGCCATAAAACTCGTTAGCGCCAACTAGTGGCCGATTTCTTTCAAAATTCTTACAGACCTTAAGGTTCATGAGTCGAACGTACCCAGCGAGTTTCGTTCCGATCAACATCCGTTAACCCTTTCAAATAGGTGCTTAAATTTGTTTGGCCAATGGCGGCCATGTTTTTTGAGATATGCAAATGTCCTCATAGGTACTTGTGCCCCTTCAGACCAAGACACTGCATACCAATTTTCAAGTCGATCGAGCCAACGGTTGCCTAGTTATAGCCATTTATGTGTTTTTCTATCTTATAGCGCCCCCAAGTGGCAGAGATGCGCAATTTTTTTGATTTGACCAAAGATTGAGCTCATACATATGTGTACCGAGTTGTTGGTGAAGATATCTCATTCCGTTCAAGAGTTATAGTCAAAATAGCATTTGGCTAACGTTAGCATAGACGCTTTTTGGCGTACTGTTTCGCGTAAGAATTGAAATTTCAACTTTTTTTTGATAATTATTGATATTGAGTGTCCAGGGAATATTATGAAGTGGTTTGGTTCTGATTGGTTGAAAATCCTAGGACTAGTTCGCAAAAGTAGGTTTCGGATATAGCTCGATTTTGCGAGAAAACGGTGCGTCGTAGACCCCAAAAAGGCGCCGTGCACTTTTGTTCGGGCTAACCCAAGGATTGCAACAATGCCATGTTTTTGAGTCTACGGCTAACGGTTTACACTTTACGGCCAAAAATGTCCAAAATTTTTGTTTTTTGCGCTGTAGCGCCCCCGTTAGGCCGATTGGGCCGGTTCTTTGATTGAGTAGCGTCCCAATGAGCTACTACGATCTGACCAATTTCAGCTCTCTAGGCCTTACGGTTTGGGCTGCACGTTCAGTTTTAAGGCGGAAGAATAATAATAATAATTAAAGCTGCAAGCAGCATTTACCGGGGTTCAAGCACATTAAGGCCTCTGAGGTGGTCTGAGCCAACCTGGATGCATGGATGACAGTTAAACACATCCAAAATGGAGAACAGGCTAACAGACAGACACACACACTGAAACTAAATGATTAGACTAATATATGTATACTCTATAAGCATATGCACACACACACACACACACACACACACAAAGACACACATATACATGCACAAACATTTTGTTGCAGATATAGGTATTTGAAATAAGTGATAGGTGACCATAAACTTATTGCAAGTCTTCTCTTTTTAAGAGTTTAGATGTCATTTTCAGGTTAAACTGTAATCATAATGTGGCAAAATTTTAAAAACTGATATATCTGTATGAACAAAATGGAAAACATTGACTCAATGAGATTTAAAATGTTATAACAGTTCATTTTTTAATGTTTTGGCATGAATTCATGAATCCTTCAACAGTACTGTTCAACTTACTGAATGAGCCCATTAGTGGTCTTCCGCTGCCATCTAGTGGTTATAAATTGCATTTACTCAACAACACTGTGTTTTAAACATAACTGTTATAGTGTTGTTATTTTTTTTTGCCCAATCTCTCTTAAATTTTGCATGCTTGTTTAGAATGAAATTATGCATTATTTTACACAGTTTTGATAATTTGTGGGCTTTCTGTTTGTATTAATAGGCCTTTGTGTACACTATGAAAAGAACATATTATAAAATTACTGGTTTATAGTTGCCCAAATGCAATTGTTCAACATGTTTTTGATAATTATTGACCTTCAGAGTCTAGAGAATTGTACTTCAGTGGTTTTATTGATTTTCATCTTAAACCGTATCACAAGTATGCCAAAGTAACTTTTTAAAATAATCTTGAATATTTAATTAACAGCTTTATTGACAACATTGGTCCCAGAGGCAAAGTTGTTCAGAATGAGGAGATCTATCATATGATATGAAGATTTAGTGTTTTTGAGTGAATATATGAACATTTTCAAACAATTTGAGGCCATTTACCATATAAATCTTGTGTTTTGAGACCTTTTCTACTGTTATAGCGCCACCTATGGTCTGATCTCCATGAAACTTTGCATGCTTGTTAAGAGTCACCTGTTACATGATTTCACTGAGTTTCATAAAGTTTTGAGTTTTCGTTTAGGTTTTATAGGCTTTGGGGTATGTTTGGCCACACCCCTTTTTCTAAATTACCCCTTTACAGCTAACCAAAGGACAAAATTCAACATTTTTTTAATAATTATTGATCTAGAGAGTCCACAGAATATTACTGCAGTGGTTTGGTTCCGATCGGACAAAAAACCTAGGACTAGTTCGCAAAAGTAGGTTTTTAACATATTTGTGAATAACAATTGAACGATTTGATTGACAGCAATGGTTCTTGAGGCAAAGTTGTGCATTATGAGGAGATCTATCAAATGATATGCATATTGTGTTGATATGTGAAACACCACGTGATTACAGAGCCATAAAAACTCGTTAGCGCCAACTAGTGGCCGATTTCTTTCAAAATTCTTACAGACCTTAAGGTTCATGAGTCGAACGTACCCAGTGAGTTTCGTTCCGATCAACATCCGTTAACCCTTTCAAAATAGGTGCTTAAATTGTTTGGCCAATGGCGGCCATGTTTTTTGAGATATGCAAATGTCCTCATAGGTACTTGTGCCCCTTCAGACCAAGACACTGCATACCAATTTTCAAGTCGATCGAGCAACGGTTGCCTAGTTATAGCATTTAATGTGTTTTTTCTATCTTATAGCGCCCCAAGTGGCAGAGGTGTGCAATTTTTTTATTTGACCAAAGATTGAGCTCATACATATTTACCGAGTTTGGTGAAGATATCTCATTCGTTCAAGAGTTATAGTCAAATGGCATTTGGCTAAACGTTACAATAGACGCTTTTGGTGTACTGTTCGCGTAGATCGAAATTTCAACTTTTTTTTTGATAATTATTGATATTCACTGTCCAGAGAAAACTTCTGCAGTAGTTTGGTTCTGATTGGGTGAAAAACCTAGGACTAGTTCGCAAAAGTAGGTTTGGACATACGTCAAGTTTGCGAAAAAAACGAGGCCTCCTAGACCCAAAATCAGAGTGACCGTTTTTAATTTCGCTTGACCCAAGGATTCCAGAAATATTAAATTTTTGAGTCTACGATAAAAGGTTTAGGAGCTATTAGCAAAAACGCATATTTTGATCGCTGTAGCGCCCCCACTGGCCGAATGGGCTGGATCTTTGTATCTGAGTAGCGAGAAGACTACTACCTTTTGACCAAGTTTCAGCTCTCTAGGCCTTTACGGTTTGGGCTGCCCGTTCAGTTTTAAGGCGGAATAATAATAATAATAATAATAAAAATCCTAACAATTACAATAGGTTTCAGCACTGCGTGCTTGAACCCCTAATTAAAGCTGCAAGCAGCATTTTACCGGGGTTCAAGCACATTAAGGCCTCTGAGGTGGTCTGAGCCAACCTGGATGCATGGATGACAGTTAAACACATCCAAAATGGAGACAGGCTAACAGACAGACACACACACTGAAAGTTAAATGATTAGACTAATATATGTATACTTATAAGCATATGCCACACACACACACACACACACACACACAAACAAGACACACATATACATGCACAAACATTTTGTTGCAGATATAGGTATTGAAATAAGTGATAGGTGACAATAACTTATTGCAAGTCTTCTCTTTTTTAGAGTTTAGATGTCATTTTCAGGTTAAACTGTAATCATATGTGGCAAAATTGTAAAACTGATATATCTGTATGAACAAAATGGAAACATTGACTCAATGAGATTTAAAATGTTATAACAGTTCATTTTTTAATGTTTTGGCATGAATTCATGAATCCTTTCAACATACTGTTCAACTTACTGAATGAGCCCATTAGTGGTCTTCCGCTGCATCTAGTGGTTATAAATTGCATTTACTCCAACAACACTGTGTTTTTAAACATAACTGTTATAGTGTTGTTATTTTTTTTTGCCCAATCTCTCTTAAATTTTGCATGCTTGTTTAGAATGAAATTATGCATTATTTTACACAGTTTTGATAATTTGTGGGCTTTCTGTTGTATTAATAGGCCTTTGTGTGCACTATGAAAAGAACATATTATAAAATGACTGGTTTATAGTTGCCAAATGCAATTGTTCAACATGTTTTTGATAATTATTGACCTTCAGAGTCTAGAGAATTGTACTTCAGTGGTTTTATTGATTTTCATCTTAAACCGTATCACAGTATGCCAAAGTAACTTTTTTAAAATAATCTTGAATTTAATTAACAGCTTTATGACAACATTGGTCCCAAGGCAAAGTTGTTCAGAATGAGGAGATTTATCATATGATATGAAGATTTAGTGTTTTGAGTGAATATATGAGCATTTTCAAACAATTTGAGGCCATTTACCATTAAATCTTGTGTTTTGAGACCTTTTCTACTGTTATAGCGCCACCTATGGTCCGATCTCCATGAAACTTTGCATGCTTGTTAAGAGGTCACCGGTTACATGATTTCACTTAGTTTCATAAAGTTTTGAGTTTTCCTTTAGGTTTTATAGGCTTTGGGGTATGTTGGCCACACCCGTTTTTCTAAATTACCCCTTTACAGCTAACCAAAGGACAAAATCAACATTTTTTAATATTATGATCTAGAGAGTCCACAGAATATTACTGCAGTGGTTTGGTTCCGATCGGCCAAAAAACCTAGGACTAGTTCGCAAAAGTAGGTTTTTAACATATTTGTGAATAACAATTGAACGATTGATTGACAGCAATGGTTCTTGAGGCAAAGTTGTGCATTATGAGGAGATCTATCAAATGATATGCATATTGTGTTGATATGTGAAACACCACGTGATTACAGAGCCATAAAACTCGTTAGCGCCAACTAGTGGCCGATTTCTTTCAAAATTCTTACAGACCTTAAGGTTCATGAGTCGAACGTACCCAGCGGTTTCGTTCTGATCAACATCCGTTAACCCTTTCAAATAGGTGCTTAAAATTGTTTGGCCAATGGCGGCCATGTTTTTTGAGATATGCAAATGTCCTCATAAGTACTTGTTGCCCCTTCAGACCAAGACACTGCATACCAATTTTCAAGTCGATCGAGCCAACGGTGCCTAGTTATAGCATTTTATGTGTTTTTCTATCTTATAGCGCCCCAAGTGGCAGAGATGCGCAATTTTTTTGATTTGACCAAAGATTGAGCTCATACATATGTGTACCGAGTTTGGTGAAGATATCTCATTCCGTTCAAGAGTTATAGTTAAAATAGCATTTGGCTAACGTTAGCATAGACGCTTTTGGCGTACTGTTTCGCGTAAGAATTGAAATTTCTACTTTTTTTTGATAATTATTGATATTGAGTGTCCAGGGATATTTT
>NW_020529362.1:0-32671 GCF_003368295.1 Carassius auratus
AATATTAAAGCACCTGGTTTTCCAGGCGGTCTCCCATCCAAACACTAACCAGGTCCATACCTGCTAAGATTCAAAGATTGGGCATTGACTCTTTTTTTTTCAAGAATATTATATAATTGTACAAATTTCCAAAAATATTAAGCAACTGGTATTCCAGGCGGTCTCCCATCCAAGCACTAAACAGGTCCATACCTGCTAAGATTCAAAGATTGGGCATTTACTCTTTTTTTTTTTTTGTTGCAAGATTATTATATAATTAGTAAAAAATTTCCAAAAATATTACAGCACCTGGTATTCCGGCGGTCTTCCATCCAAGCACTAACCAGGCAAAACCTGCTAAATCAGAGATCGGGCATTGACTCTTTTTTTTTTTTTTGCAAGATTATTATATAATTTAGTGAAAAATTTCCAAAAAATCTTAAAGCACCTGGTATTTCCAGGGGTCTCCATCCAATTACTAACCAGGCCCAAACCTGCTAAGATTCAGAGATGGGCATTGACTCTTTTTTTTTTTGCAAGATTATTATATAATTTGTGAAAAATTTCCAAAAATCTTAAAGCAACTGGTATTACCAGGGGGTCTCCCATCCAATTACTAACCAGGCCCAAACCTGCTTAGCTTCCGAGCTCAGACATGATCTGGCATAGCCTTTTTTTTTTTTTTTTCTTTTTATTTAACTTTCAATTCACAGTTTTCTATTGCATTATTCCATCCGATTGACTTTCATTTCAATACATTTGTATGATTCGTTTTTTCCAATTGATCAACTTAATTTTTCATAATCATACAACAATAAAAATATAGAACATAAATAAAATACACACAAATATGTTTACATTTACTTAATTGACATCAGCCATTCTCAACCAGATTGTTACTCTTTACCAATTGAAACATATTTCTTCCCCCACATTTTGATGTATGAACTTATTTGTAGTCAAAAAAAACTCTTTCCCCTCTTTATCTCCGTACTTACAAATCAACTCTACATCTCTTTGTATCATTGACTTAAACATATCTTTTACTTTTACTTTCTCCTTCGAAATGTGCATAGTTCCCTTCTTAGCATACTGCTAGTCTGGCATGACTCAGAACAAAATTAATTAAACAATGTCAGTTGATTTCCTTTTCCCGAAAGTTCCAAACAAAAACAATTTTCCCCCATTCCTCCTCGGTCTCAACTTTGACACTCCAGTTTTCTAATAACAGATTTTTAAGAAAATCAAAAAAATCCACCAACTCTTCACATCTTAAAAAGTAATGTAAGAAACTCTCATGGCCATTACCACTACGTCACAAATGACATTTACCTCATTATTTATTTTGTTTAACACCACATTTGTGTAAATTTATTATGTCTTATCAGAAAGTCATTATTCTCACACTCTATACCTGTTGTATTTTATGTTTAAGTTTGACCATATTTTCTTCACATCTAAATCTTCAAATACTTTCTTCCACACCTTTTCTGATGCTGGTTCTTTTATAACATCAACTATTATTCTCCTGTATATATCTTTACACTCATATTTTTTAATTTGTTTTTCTCAGCATTATCATCCACATACATCTCCGGCATACATTTTTCCACGTTAGATACATATTCACGTTCGATCATATTAGTCCACTGCAAAGGTATACTTGATTTAATTTTCCATATATTTTATTTACTTTCTCTCTGTTCTCCATTCCTTCCAGATCACACACAGTATCATAAATGCAGTTATTTTTTAGAAATCCTGGATAACTTCATACATAATGTCCTTCACTTGTTTTATACCCCCTTCTATAAATTTACATTCATACAATGTTTTATTTTTATGTTTAATCTTTTCGTTGAGAAATAGTGGTAGATTTTTAATCACCTGTATGTCTTCACATTCATATTCTATTTTGGGAAGGAACTGTCTCCATGCCTCTAATACTTCCCGATATATTTCTGGTATTCCTTCCGTCATTGATTGCTTAAAGCCCATATACCATCCATTGTCCCCTATTCCTCCCACATCATCAATATATTTCCTTAAGAATTCCTTCCACCCATAATCCCATAGCCCTCCCATATATTTTTTCACCGTTTTTATTCTCATCGCAGCCCTTTTTATTTCTAGGTCCATCAAGCTTAAGCCTCCTTCCCATCTCTTACCCACCAATGTTTTCTGTGCAATTTTCACACCTTTTCCCTCCCATATAAAATCACATACAATTTTATTCAATTCATTCATCACCCACCCTGGCATTTCCATTACACTCATTACATAAACACAAACTGACAACAGCAGGCTATTTACTACTATTACTTTCCCATTTAACTTTAATTTCCTCCCTTTCCACGTTGCACTTACTGTTCTTATTTTATTAATTACCCCAGTCCAGGTCACATCTCTTGCCTCTTTGCTTTCGACCCCTAAATATACCCCTAATACTTTCAATATATTTTTCCTCCACTCTTATCCCTACCTCTACTCTCTCTACCTCCCCTATATACATTAATTCAGATTTATCTACATTTATTTTTGCCCCTGATGCCTTCCCAAACATCTTTACTATCTCTAAAACTCTTTTTACACTGTTTCCTTCCCTCACTGTAATTGTAGTGTCATCTGCATATTGGTTTATAGTACACATTCCTCCATATGGCAACTCAATACCAACTACCCTTCTATCCCTCTTGATTAGAGTGGCTAGAGGCTCTACTGAAATTGCATATAATAATGCAGACAGGGGACAGCCCTGTCTCACTGACCTTCCTATCTTAAACCTGTCTGTTAATACTCCATTTATTTTTATGCAACTTTTTGCCTTCTCATATAGTCTCTTCACCCACCCTATCATTCTACTTCCAAATCCAAACTTCTCTAATACCTTAAATAAGTATTTGTGTTCTACCCTATCGAATGCTTTATTCCAATCTATCCCTAATACTATTCCTCCCTTCTTATCTCGTTTCATGTACTCTATCACATCCCTAACTGTCCCTATCGTGTCTACTATATCCCTGCCTGGTATGCTGTAACTTTGTGTTTGGTTGCACTATACTTCCAATCACTTTTTTCACTCTGTTCGCTAAAACTTTAGTCAGTATTTTATAATCCACATTTAATAGACTGATTGGTCTATAGTTCTCTATATTCAACCTATTCCCCTTCTTATACACCAGAGCTATCACTCCCTCTACCATTCTATCTTGCACCATCCCTGTTCTTTCCATCTCCTTGAACACTTTAACTAAAATCGGTGCTACCTCTTCTCTATATGTTTTATACCATTCAATACCAATCCCATCACTCCCTGGACTTTTTCCACTTTTCAACCCCCCTATTGCCGCTTCTACTTCCTTCTCATCTATCTCTCTATCACACCACTCTGCATCCTCCTTATTTAGAATATTTTCTACACTTTCTAATACTCCATCTATACTTCTCTCATCCACTTCTCCTCTCTTATATAATTCTCCATAGAATTCTTGAACTCTCTCCAAAATCTCTACATAGTCTTTGGTTGTTTTGCCCTCTTTTGTATTTATTTCATTTATATATGTTTTACTTTGTCTCCTTTTCTCTAGCCCTAAAAAATACCCTGTGCATTTCTCACCTTCTAATGCATATTTTGCCTTGCTTCGTAAAATAGCTCCTCTGCATTTCTCCCTTTCATATTTTTCTAGCGCCATCTTAACCTCTATATATTTTTCCATACTGTATCCTTCTTCATCTTCAGCCTTAACTAACTCCTCTCTCAATCTTTCTCTAAGCATAATTTCCTCCTTCTTCATCTTTCCTCTTCTTTTCTTACTGTATTTTATACTAATTAACTTAATTTGATCCTTTATTTCCTCCCATCTCTCCGCTATTGTACCCTCTAATCCACCGTCTCTTGTATACTCATCTATCTTCTCTTCTTCCCTATTTAATAGATCCTTCATCTGTATCTCATATTCTTCCTCTTCGATATACCCTGCATTCAATATCCACATCCCTCCTCCTACCTCCTCACTCCCTACCTTGATTCTGAACCTTACACTATCGTGATCACTTAAACTATTTACCTGATGTTTTATCCCGTCTATGTATCTAATTATTTCCTCTTCAACTAACACTAAATCTATTCTACTCTGTTTTAATATACCTTCTCTTAACTGCCTTCTAGTAAATTCTCTTTTTTCTGGATTTTCATACCTCCACACATCTATTAACCCCTTTTCTCTCATTATCTCCATCAACATTCCCCTAGACTTTTCCCATCTAAATTTTACCCCCTTTCCCACATCCAATCTGCTACATTTTATATTAAAATCTCCCACTATAATACATTTCCCCACAATCAATCCTTTTAACTCTTTCAAAATTTCCCTCCTGTCCCCTTCTATATTTGGAACATATATATTTATTAATCTAAAATCCATATCTCTATACATGAATTCAACCACCAAGATCCTTCCCCTCTGGTCTTTATACACCTCTCTTATACCTTCTACAATATCTTTTTTAAATAATATTGCCACACCTCTTGCATTTTTTGCACCGTTATTATAGTATATGTCCCCTCTCCACTCTTCTCTCATCTCCTTTACTTTATCCTCCTCCCAGTTTGTCTCCTGTATACAGATTATATCACTCCGATAAGTAAATAATAGTTTTTTCATCTTGTTTTTATCCCTTAACCCATTTATGTTTATTGAAGTTACAGTGGCCATGAGAGTAACCCAGAAGAAAAACTAAACAAAACCAGGAACACATGCACAGTTCATTCATACATCACATACCCGCTCGTGGTTCTTTTATCTGCTCAACCTGTTCTCCGTCCATCTCAGACTTCCTCTTTGAACTCAGTCTTATAATCTTTGTTTTCAGTCCATCTTTCTTTTCTCTGTCTCCCTTTTCTCCACCTCTGCTTTCTATCAGTTTCTGTGCAGTATTTTTCTTTGCCTCTTCTTTACCTCTTTCTTTCACATTACTTTCATCTGTCTCCTCCTCTTCTTCGATCACTTCCGACTGCTCCATCTCCTCCTCCTCCTCCTCCTCATCCGCTTCACTGAAACTTTCAGCTGTGTCTCGCCATTCCATTTTGCTTCTTCTCTCACTATCTTCAGCTCCGTCTTTCTCTCCACCGCTCACCACATCAGTTGTTTCCTCCTCTTGCTCCTCTGTCAGAACACTGCTCCTCCTTTCACCTTTTTTTTTACCGTCCACTCGCTCTCTCTCTAATCCCATCCATTCTTCACAATCTCTTGCATAATGGCCTCCACCATTGCACTTGAAGCATTTTAATTCAGGGCACTCTCTAATTATGTGCCCTGGCTTGATACAGAGTCTGCAAACACGTATTTGCCTATCATGGATGACACGAAAATATTCGGTGCCTCTCAGAGTCTCAAACTTTGTGGAGTATGGTAGTGAACATACCTGTTCTGTGAAGCGAACTTTTAAGAAACGTGTCCCATCAACTATATCTGTTCCAGGCCACACCCGGCGTTTGATTGGTGAAAGTGGTCGTACTCCCCACTCCTGTAGCTTGGCGAGTATCTTCTCATCCTCTAAATACACAGGCAGATTGATAAAGGACACCACCATATCATTATTCATTATATCCCTGGCATGCACCATCACTCCTTTCACTCTCACTCCATCCATTAGTTTCCTCTTTGCCTCTTCATCCTTCATTGTGAGCTCATAGACCCTTTCACCTCTCACCCTGCAGCCAATCACTTCTCCACACTCCTTCTTTACTCCTTTCAGTAAATCCATCATTGAAATCTTTTCAGTTCCCTCCACCTCTACTTCCACAGTCAGCTCTTTGTTGTACTTCCCTTTTGATTTTCCTTGCACTGCTCTGCTGTTTTCTTCTCCCTCTTCCCACAAATGTCCTGTGACTTTACTTGAAACCTGTTGCTTTTGGATATCTGCTTGTTTGACTTCACCTCTTCTTTGCTCCTCCTCTTCATTCCTCCCATTGCTACTTTTTCTCATCATGGTTAGTTCTGTTTCTTTATCTGCAGCCATGCTGTGCATCTGCAGCATGCTACAATGAGAAAAATGTCAAAAAAGTCCCCCAGACAGCCTAAGCTGTCGGGGGAATTTATTAAAGTCAGCAATAACTATCCAGCAACTAATGTCCCAAACAGAAATCAAAACTGAAAACCAGGATATGTAGAAACAGACGGTTAATTTAAACAAACAGAGTTGAGCCTTTCTCTCTGTGCTGCAAGCCTATCACTTCCTGTTGGCTCTCTAGCGCCGCCAGGTTGGTATGGCCGTAAGCGAAGACTGCTGCAAAGAGAGAGCTATTTAAAGATCAGCCAATCTAATCGCCGGTACATTATGTAAGTAGGAAAGAAAACCCTAAAGCTTAAAGATCAGCCAATCTAATCGCCGGTACATTATACAGGACCAAACCTGCTTAGCTTCCGAGAGCAGACGAGATCAGGCATAGCCAGGTTGTTACGGTCGCAAGCGAAGGATACTGCAAAGAGAGGACTATTTAAAGATCAGCCAATCAAATCGCCCATACATTATATAAGTAGGAATGAAAACCCAAAAGCTTACAGCACCTGGTATTCCGAGGCGGTCTCCCATCCAAGCACTAACCAGGCCAATACCTGCTAAGATTAAGAGATCGGGCATTGGCTCTTTTTTTTAAGATTATTATATAATTAGTAATAAATTTCCAATAATATTAGAGCACCTGGTATTCCGAGGCGGTCTCCCATCCAGACACTAAACAGGTCCATGACTGCTAAGATTCAAAGAATGGGCATTGACTCTTTTTTTTTTTCAAGATTATTATATAATTTGTGAAAAATTTACAAAAATCTTAAAGCAACTGGTATTACCAGGGGGTCTCCCATCCAATTACTAACCAGGCCCAAACCTGCTTAGCTTCCGAGCTGAGACATGATCTGGCATAGCCAGGGTGGTATGGCCATAAGCGAAGACTGCTGCAAAGAGAGAGCTATTTAAAGATCATCCAATCTAATCGCCGGTACATTATATAAGTAGGAAAGAAAACCCTAAAGCTTAAAGCACCTGGTATTCCCAGGCGGTCTCCCATCCAAGCACTAACCAGGCCAATACCTGCTAAGATTAAGAGATCGGGCATTGACTCTTTTTTTTTAAGATTATTATATAATTAGTAATAAATTTCCAATAATATTAGAGCACCTGGTTTTCCGAGGCGGTCTCCCATCCAAGCACTAAACAGGTCCATACCTCCTAAGATTCAAAGATTGGGCATTTACTCTTTTTTTTTTCAAGATTATTATATAATTTGTGAAAAAATTACAAAAATCTAAAAGCAACTAGTATTACCAGGGGGTCTCCCATCCAATTACTAACCAGGCCCAAACCTGCTTAGCTTCCGAGCTCAGACATGATCTGGCATAGCCAGGGTGGTATGGCCATAAGCGAAGACTGCTGCAAAGAGAGAGCTATTTAAAGATCAGCCAATCTAATCGCCGGTACATTATACAGGACCAAACCTGCTTAGCTTCCGAGAGCAGACGAGATCAGGCATAGCCAGGTTGTTACGGTCGCAAGCGAAGGATACTGCAAAGAGAGGACTATTTAAAGATCAGCCAATCAAATCGCCCATACATTTTATAAGTAGGAATGAAAACCCAAAAGCTTACAGCACCTGGTATTCCGAGGCGGTCTCCCATCCAAGCACTAATCAGGCCAATACCTGCTAAGATTAAGAGATCGGGCATTGGCTCTTTTTTTTAAGATTATTATATAATTAGTAATAAATTTCCAATAATATTAGAGCACCTGGTATTACCAGGGGGTCTCCCATCCAAACACTACACAGGTCCATGACTGCTAAGATTCAAAGAATGGGCATTGACTCTTTTTTTTTTCAAGATTATTATATAATTTGTGAAAAATTTACAAAAATCTTAAAGCAACTGGTATTACCAGGGGGTCTCCCATCCAATTACTAACCAGGCCCAAACCTGCTTAGCTTCCGAGCTCAGACATGATCTGGCATAGCCAGGGTGGTATGGCCATAAGCGAAGACTGCTGCAAAGAGAGAGCTATTTAAAGATCAGCCATCTAATCGCCGGTACATTATATAAGGTAGGAAAGAAAACCCTAAAGCTTAAAGCACCTGGTATTCCCAGGCGGTCTCCCATCCAAGCACTAACCAGGCCAAATACCTGCTAAGATTAAGAGATCGGGGCATTGACTCTTTTTTTTTTTTTTTTAAGATTATTATATAATTAGTAATAAAATTTCCAATTATATTAGAGGCACCTGGTTATTCCGAGGCGGGCTCCATCCAGCACTAAATCAGGTCCATGACTGCTAGATTCAAAGATTGGGCATTGACTCTTTGTTTTTCAAGATTATTATATATATTGTGAAAAATTTACAAAAATCTTAAAGCACTGGTATTACCAGGGGATTATATAATAGATATGGTGTGAAAAATATATTGTGAAAATTTACAAAAATCTTAAAGCAACTGGTATTACCAGGGTGTCTCCCATCCAATTACTAACCAGGCCCATACCTGCTAAGATTCAGATATGGGGCATTGACTCCTTTCTTTTTTTCTTGCAAGATTATTATATAATTTGTGAAAAATTTCCAAAAATCTTAAAGCAACTGGTATTACCAGGGGGTCTGCCATCCAATTACTAACCAGGCCGAAACCTGCTTAGTTTCCGAGCTCAGACATGATCTGGCATAGCCAGGGTGGAATGGCCATAAGCGAAGACTGCTGCAAAGAGAGAGCTATTTAAAGATCAGCCAATCTAATCGCCGGTACATTATACAGGACCAAACCTGCTTAGCTTCCGAGAGCAGACGAGATCAGGCATAGCCAGGTTGTTACGGTCGCAAGCGAAGGATACTGCAAAGAGAAGACTATTTAAAGATCAGCCAATCAAATCGCCCATACATTATATAAGTAGGAATGAAAATCCAAAAGCTTACAGCACCTGGTATTCCGAGGCGGTCTCCCATCCAAGCACTAACCAGGCCAATACCTGCTAAGATTAAGAGATCGGGCATTGGCTCTTTTTTTTTAAGATTATTATATAATTAGTAATAAATTTCCAATAATATTAGAGCACCTGGTATTAACAGGGGGTCTCCCATCCAAACACTACACAGGTCAATGACTGCTAAGATTCAAAGAATGGGCATTGACTCTTTTTTTTTTCAAGATTATTATATAATTTGTGAAAAATTTACAAAAATCTTAAAGCAACTGGTATTACCAGGGGTCTCCCATCCAATTACTAACCAGGCCCAAACCTGCTTAGCTTCCGAGCTCAGACATGATCTGGCATAGCCAGGGTGGTATGGCCATAAGCGAAGACTGCTGCAAAGAGAGAGCTATTTAAAGATCAGCCAATCTAATCGCCGGTACATTATATAAGTAGGAAAGAAAACCCTAAAGCTTAAAGCACCTGGTATTCCCAGGCGGTCTCCCATCCAAGCACTAACCAGGCCAATACCTGCTAAGATTAAGAGATCGGGCATTGACTCTTTTTTTTTTTTTTTTTTAAGATTATTATATAATTAGTAATAAATTTCCAATAATATTAGAGCACCTGGTATTCCGAGGCGGTCTCCCATCCAGACACTAAACAGGTCCATGACTGCTAAGATTCAAAGAATGGGCATTGACTCTTTTTTTTTCAAGATTATTATATAATTTGTGAAAAATTTACAAAAATCTTAAAGCAACTGGTATTACCAGGGTGTCTCCCATCCAATTACTAACCAGGCCCATACCTGCTAAGATTCAGATATGGGGCATTGACTCCTTTCTTTTTTTCTTGCAAGATTATTATATAATTTGTGAAAAATTTCCAAAAATCTTAAAGCAACTGGTATTACCAGGGTGTCTCCCATCCAATTACTAACCAGGCCCATACCTGCTAAGATTCAGATATGGGGCATTGACTCCTTTCTTTTTTTCTTGCAAGATTATTATATAATTTGTAAAAAATATCCAAAAATCTTAAAGCAACTGGTATTACCAGGGGGTCTGCCATCCAATTACTAACCAGGCCGAAACCTGCTTAGTTTCCGAGCTCAGACATGATCTGGCATAGCCAGGGTGGAATGGCCATAAGCGAAGACTGCTGCAAAGAGAGAGCTATTTAAAGATCAGCCAATCTAATCGCCGGTACATTATACAGGACCAAACCTGCTTAGCTTCCGAGAGCAGACGAGATCAGGCATAGCCAGGTTGTTACGGTCGCAAGCGAAGGATACTGCAAAGAGAAGACTATTTAAAGATCAGCCAATCAAATCGCCCATACATTATATAAGTAGGAATGAAAATCCAAAAGCTTACAGCACCTGGTATTCCGAGGCGGTCTCCCATCCAAGCACTAACCAGGCCAATACCTGCTAAGATTAAGAGATCGGGCATTGGCTCTTTTTTTTTAAGATTATTATATAATTAGTAATAAATTTCCAATAATATTAGAGCACCTGGTATTAACAGGGGGTCTCCCATCCAAACACTACACAGGTCAATGACTGCTAAGATTCAAAGAATGGGCATTGACTCTTTTTTTTTTCAAGATTATTATATAATTTGTGAAAAATTTACAAAAATCTTAAAGCAACTGGTATTACCAGGGGTCTCCCATCCAATTACTAACCAGGCCCAAACCTGCTTAGCTTCCGAGCTCAGACATGATCTGGCATAGCCAGGGTGGTATGGCCATAAGCGAAGACTGCTGCAAAGAGAGAGCTATTTAAAGATCAGCCAATCTAATCGCCGGTACATTATATAAGTAGGAAAGAAAACCCTAAAGCTTAAAGCACCTGGTATTCCGAGGCGGTCTCCCATCCAAGCACTAACCAGGCCAATACCTGCTAAGATTAAGAGATCGGGCATTGGCTCTTTTTTTTTAAGATTATTATATAATTAGTAATAAATTTCCAATAATATTAGAGCACCTGGTATTAACAGGGGGTCTCCCATCCAAACACTACACAGGTCAATGACTGCTAAGATTCAAAGAATGGGCATTGACTCTTTTTTTTTTTCAAGATTATTATATAATTTGTGAAAAATTTACAAAAATCTTAAAGCAACTGGTATTACCAGGGGTCTCCCATCCAATTACTAACCAGGCCCAAACCTGCTTAGCTTCCGAGCTCAGACATGATCTGGCATAGCCAGGGTGGTATGGCCATAAGCGAAGACTGCTGCAAAGAGAGAGCTATTTAAAGATCAGCCAATCTAATCGCCGGTACATTATACAGGACCAAACCTGCTTAGCTTCCGAGAGCAGACGAGATCAGGCATAGCCAGGTTGTTACGGTCGCAAGCGAAGGATACTGCAAAGAGAGGACTATTTAAAGATCAGCCAATCAAATCGCCCATACATTTTATAAGTAGGAATGAAAACCCAAAAGCTTACAGCACCTGGTATTCCGAGGCGGTCTCCCATCCAAGCACTAACCAGGCCAATACCTGCTAAGATTAAGAGATCGGGCATTGGCTCTTTTTTTTAAGATTATTATATAATTAGTAATAAATTTCCAATAATATTAGAGCACCTGGTATTACCAGGGGGTCTCCCATCCAAACACTACACAGGTCCATGACTGCTAAGATTCAAAGAATGGGCATTGACTCTTTTTTTTTTCAAGATTATTATATAATTTGTGAAAAATTTACAAAAATCTTAAAGCAACTGGTATTACCAGGGGGTCTCCCATCCAATTACTAACCAGGCCCAAACCTGCTTAGCTTCCGAGCTCAGACATGATCTGGCATAGCCAGGGTGGTATGGCCATAAGCGAAGACTGCTGCAAAGAGAGAGCTATTTAAAGATCAGCCAATCTAATCGCCGGTACATTATATAAGTAGGAAAGAAAACCCTAAAGCTTAAAGCACCTGGTATTCCCAGGCGGTCTCCCATCCAAGCACTAACCAGGCCAATACCTGCTAAGATTAAGAGATCGGGCATTGACTCTTTTTTTTTTTTTTTTTTTTTAAGATTATTATATAATTAGTAATAAATTTCCAATAATATTAGAGCACCTGGTATTCCGAGGCGGTCTCCCATCCAGACACTAAACAGGTCCATGACTGCTAAGATTCAAAGAATGGGCATTGACTCTTTTTTTTTCAAGATTATTATATAATTTGTGAAAAATTTACAAAAATCTTAAAGCAACTGGTATTACCAGGGTGTCTCCCATCCAATTACTAACCAGGCCCATACCTGCTAAGATTCAGATATGGGGCATTGACTCCTTTCTTTTTTTCTTGCAAGATTATTATATAATTTGT
The DNA here is from genome assembly GCF_003368295.1 of Carassius auratus. Taxonomy (NCBI): domain Eukaryota; kingdom Metazoa; phylum Chordata; class Actinopteri; order Cypriniformes; family Cyprinidae; genus Carassius; species Carassius auratus. The sequence continues at coordinate 12,269 of NW_020529362.1, forward strand.
GAAAAATTTCCAAAAATCTTAAAGCAACTGGTATTACCAGGGTGTCTCCCATCCAATTACTAACCAGGCCCATACCTGCTAAGATTCAGATATGGGGCATTGACTCCTTTCTTTTTTTCTTGCAAGATTATTATATAATTTGTGAAAAATTTCCAAAAATCTTAAAGCAACTGGTATTACCAGGGGGTCTGCCATCCAATTACTAACCAGGCCGAAACCTGCTTAGTTTCCGAGCTCAGACATGATCTGGCATAGCCAGGGTGGTATGGCCATAAGCGAAGACTGCTGCAAAGAGAGAGCTATTTAAGATCAGCCAATCTAATCGCCGGTACATTATATAAGTAGGAAAGAAAACCCTAAAGCTTAAAGCACCTGGTATTCCCAGGCGGTCTCCCATCCAAGCACTAACCAGGCCAATACCTGCTAAGATTAAGAGATCGGGCATTGACTCTTTTTGTTTCAAGATAATTATATAATTAGTACAAATTTCCAAAAATATTACAGCAACTGGTATTCCGAGGCGGTCTCCCATCCAAGCACTAAACAGGTCCATACCTCCTAAGATTCAAAGATTGGGCATTTACTCTTTTTTTTTTTTTGTTGCAAGATTATTATGTAATTAGTAAAAATTGCCAAAAATATTACAGCAACTGGTATTTCCCGGCCGTCTTCCATCCAAGTACTAACCAGGCAAAACCTGCTATTATTCAGAGATCGGGCATTGACTTTTTTTTTTTTTCAAGATTATTATATAATTTGTGAAAAATTTCCAAAAATCTTAAAGCAACTGGTATTACCAGGGGGTCTGCCATCCAATTACTAACCAGGCCGAAACCTGCTTAGTTTCCGAGCTCAGACATGATCTGGCATAGCCAGGGTGGAATGGCCATAAGCGAAGACTGCTGCAAAGAGAGAGCTATTTAAAGATCAGCCAATCTAATCGCCGGTACATTATACAGGACCAAACCTGCTTAGCTTCCGAGAGCAGACGAGATCAGGCATAGCCAGGTTGTTACGGTCGCAAGCGAAGGATACTGCAAAGAGAAGACTATTTAAAGATCAGCCAATCAAATCGCCCATACATTATATAAGTAGGAATGAAAATCCAAAAGCTTACAGCACCTGGTATTCCGAGGCGGTCTCCCATCCAAGCACTAACCAGGCCAATACCTGCTAAGATTAAGAGATCGGGCATTGGCTCTTTTTTTTAAGATTATTATATAATTAGTAATAAATTTCCAATAATATTAGAGCACCTGGTATTAACAGGGGGTCTCCCATCCAAACACTACACAGGTCAATGACTGCTAAGATTCAAAGAATGGGCATTGACTCTTTTTTTTTTCAAGATTATTATATAATTTGTGAAAAATTTACAAAAATCTTAAAGCAACTGGTATTACCAGGGGGTCTCCCATCCAATTACTAACCAGGCCCAAACCTGCTTAGCTTCCGAGCTCAGACATGATCTGGCATAGCCAGGGTGGTATGGCCATAAGCGAAGACTGCTGCAAAGAGAGAGCTATTTAAAGATCAGCCAATCTAATCGCCGGTACATTATATAAGTAGGAAAGAAAACCCTAAAGCTTAAAGCACCTGGTATTCCCAGGCGGTCTCCCATCCAAGCACTAACCAGGCCAATACCTGCTAAGATTAAGAGATCGGGCATTGACTCTTTTTGTTTCAAGATAATTATATAATTAGTACAAATTTCCAAAAATATTACAGCAACTGGTATTCCGAGGCGGTCTCCCATCCAAGCACTAAACAGGTCCATACCTCCTAAGATTCAAAGATTGGGCATTTACTCTTTTTTTTTTTTGTTGCAAGATTATTATGTAATTAGTAAAAATTGCCAAAAATATTACAGCAACTGGTATTTCCCGGCCGTCTTCCATCCAAGTACTAACCAGGCAAAACCTGCTATTATTCAGAGATCGGGCATTGACTTTTTTTTTTTTTCAAGATTATTATATAATTTGTGAAAAATTTCCAAAAATCTTAAAGCAACTGGTATTACCAGGGTGTCTCCCATCCAATTACTAACCAGGCCGAAACCTGCTTAGTTTCCGAGCTCAGACATGATCTGGCATAGCCAGGGTGGAATGGCCATAAGCGAAGACTGCTGCAAAGAGAGAGCTATTTAAAGATCAGCCAATCTAATCGCCGGTACATTATACAGGACCAAACCTGCTTAGCTTCCAAAAGCAGACGAGATCAGGCATAGCCAGGTTGTTACGGTCGCAAGCGAAGGATACTGCAAAGAGAAGACTATTTAAAGATCAGCCAATCAAATCGCCCATACATTATATAAGTAGGAATGAAAATCCAAAAGCTTACAGCACCTGGTATTCCGAGGCGGTCTCCCATCCAAGCACTAACCAGGCCAATACCTGCTAAGATTAAGAGATCGGGCATTGGCTCTTTTTTTTTAAGATTATTATATAATTAGTAATAAATTTCCAATAATATTAGAGCACCTGGTATTAACAGGGGGTCTCCCATCCAAACACTACACAGGTCAATGACTGCTAAGATTCAAAGAATGGGCATTGACTCTTTTTTTTTTTCAAGATTATTATATAATTTGTGAAAAATTTACAAAAATCTTAAAGCAACTGGTATTACCAGGGGGTCTCCCATCCAATTACTAACCAGGCCCAAACCTGCTTAGCTTCCGAGCTCAGACATGATCTGGCATAGCCAGGGTGGTATGGCCATAAGCGAAGACTGCTGCAAAGAGAGAGCTATTTAAGATCAGCCAATCTAATATAAGTAGGAAAGAAAACCCTAAAGCTTAAAGCACCTGGTATTCCCAGGCGGTCTCCCTTCCAAGCACTAACCAGGCCAATACCTGCTAAGATTAAGAGATCGGGCATTGACTCTTTTTTTTTTTTTTTTTTTTTTAAAGATTATTATATAATTAGTAATGAATTTCCAATAATATTAGAGCACCTGGTTTTCCGAGGTGGTCTCCCATCCAAACACTAAACAGGTCCATAGCAGCTAAGATTCAAAGATTGGGCATTGACTCTTTTTGTTTCAAGATAATTATATAATTAGTACAAATTTCCAAAAAATATTACAGCAACTGGTATTCCGAGGCGGTCTCCCATCCAAGCACTAAACAGGTCCATACCTCCTTAAGATTCAAAGATTGGGCATTTACTCTTTTTTTTTTTTTTTTGTTGCAAGATTATTATGTAATTAGTAAAAAATTGCCAAAAATATTACAGCAACTGGTAATTCCCGGCCATCTTCCATCCAAGTACTAACCAGGCAAAACCTGCTATTATTCAGAGATCGGGCATTGACTTTTTTTTTTTTTCAAGATTATTATATAATTTGTGAAAAATTTCCAAAAATCTTAAAGCAACTGGTATTACCAGGGTGTCTCCCATCCAATTACTAACCAGGCCCATACCTGCTAAGATTCAGATATGGGGCATTGACTCCTTTCTTTTTTTCTTGCAAGATTATTATATAATTTGTGAAAAATTTCCAAAAATCTTAAAGCAACTGGTATTACCAGGGGGTCTGCCATCCAATTACTAACCAGGCCGAAACCTGCTTAGTTTCCGAGCTCAGACATGATCTGGCATAGCCAGGGTGGAATGGCCATAAGCGAAGACTGCTGCAAAGAGAGAGCTATTTAAAGATCAGCCAATCTAATCGCCGGTACATTATACAGGACCAAACCTGCTTAGCTTCCGAGAGCAGACGAGATCAGGCATAGCCAGGTTGTTACGGTCGCAAGCGAAGGATACTGCAAAGAGAAGACTATTTAAAGATCAGCCAATCAAATCGCCCATACATTATATAAGTAGGAATGAAAATCCAAAAGCTTACAGCACCTGGTATTCCGAGGCGGTCTCCCATCCAAGCACTAACCAGGCCAATACCTGCTAAGATTAAGAGATCGGGCATTGGCTCTTTTTTTTAAGATTATTATATAATTAGTAATAAATTTCCAATAATATTAGAGCACCTGGTATTAACAGGGGGTCTCCCATCCAAACACTACACAGGTCAATGACTGCTAAGATTCAAAGAATGGGCATTGACTCTTTTTTTTTTCAAGATTATTATATAATTTGTGAAAAATTTACAAAAATCTTAAAGCAACTGGTATTACCAGGGGGTCTCCCATCCAATTACTAACCAGGCCCAAACCTGCTTAGCTTCCGAGCTCAGACATGATCTGGCATAGCCAGGGTGGTATGGCCATAAGCGAAGACTGCTGCAAAGAGAGAGCTATTTAAAGATCAGCCAATCTAACGCCGGTAATTATAAGTAGGAAAGAAAACCCTAAAGCTTAAAGCACCTGGTATTCCCAGGCGGTCTCCCATCCAAGCACTAACCAGGCCAATACCTGCTAAGATTAAGAGATCGGGCATTGACTCTTTTTTTTTTTTTTTTTTTTTTTTTTTTAAAAGATTATTATATAATTAGTAATAAATTTCCAATAATATTAGAGCACCTGGTTTTCCGAGGCGGTCTCCCATCCAAACACTAAACAGGTCCATAGCTGCTAAGATTCAAAGATTGGGCATTGACTCTTTTTGTTTCAAGATAATTATATAATTAGTACAAATTTCCAAAAATATTACAGCAACTGGTATTCCGAGGCGGTCTCCCATCCAAGCACTAAACAGGTCCATACCTCCTAAGATTCAAAGATTGGGCATTTACTCTTTTTTTTTTTTTTGTTGCAAGATTATTATGTAATTAGTAAAAATTGCCAAAAATATTACAGCAACTGGTATTTCCCGGCCGTCTTCCATCCAAGTACTAACCAGGCAAACCTGCTATTATTCAGAGATCGGGCATTGACTTTTTTTTTTTTTCAAGATTATTATATAATTTGTGAAAAATTTCCAAAAATCTTAAAGCAACTGGTATTACCAGGGTGTCTCCCATCCAATTACTAACCAGGCCCATACCTGCTAAGATTCAGATATGGGGCATTGACTCCTTTCTTTTTTTCTTGCAAGATTATTATATAATTTGTGAAAAATTTCCAAAAATCTTAAAGCAACTGGTATTACCAGGGGGTCTGCCATCCAATTACTAACCAGGCCGAAACCTGCTTAGTTTCCGAGCTCAGACATGATCTGGCATAGCCAGGGTGGAATGGCCATAAGCGAAGACTGCTGCAAAGAGAGAGCTATTTAAAGATCAGCCAATCTAATCGCCGGTACATTATACAGGACCAAACCTGCTTAGCTTCCGAGAGCAGACGAGATCAGGCATAGCCAGGTTGTTACGGTCGCAAGCGAAGGATACTGCAAAGAGAAGACTATTTAAAGATCAGCCAATCAAATCGCCCATACATTATATAAGTAGGAATGAAAATCCAAAAGCTTACAGCACCTGGTATTCCGAGGCGGTCTCCCATCCAAGCACTAACCAGGCCAATACCTGCTAAGATTAAGAGATCGGGCATTGGCTCTTTTTTTTAAAGATTATTATATAATTAGTAATAAATTTCCAATAATATTAGAGCACCTGGTATTAACAGGGGGTCTCCCATCCAAACACTACACAGGTCAATGACTGCTAAGATTCAAAGAATGGGCATTGACTCTTTTTTTTTTCAAGATTATTATATAATTTGTGAAAAATTTACAAAAATCTTAAAGCAACTGGTATTACCAGGGGGTCTCCCATCCAATTACTAACCAGGCCCAAACCTGCTTAGCTTCCGAGCTCAGACATGATCTGGCATAGCCAGGGTGGTATGGCCATAAGCGAAGACTGCTGCAAAGAGAGAGCTATTTAAAGATCAGCCAATCTAATCGCCGGTACATTATATAAGTAGGAAAGAAAACCCTAAAGCTTAAAGCACCTGGTATTCCCAGGCGGTCTCCCATCCAAGCACTAACCAGGCCAATACCTGCTAAGATTAAGAGATCGGGCATTGACTCTTTTTTTTTTTTTTTTTTTTTTTTTAAAGATTATTATATAATTAGTAATAAATTTCCAATAATATTAGAGCACCTGGTTTTCCGAGGCGGTCTCCCATCCAAATACTAAACAGGTCCATAGCTGCTAAGATTCAAAGATTGGGCATTGACTCTTTTTGTTTCAAGATAATTATATAATTAGTACAAATTTCCAAAAATATTACAGCAACTGGTATTCCGAGGCGGTCTCCCATCCAAGCACTAAACAGGTCCATACCTCCTAAGATTCAAAGATTGGGCATTTACTCTTTTTTTTTTGTTGTTGCAAGATTATTATGTAATTAGTAAAAATTGCCAAAAATATTACAGCAACTGGTATTTCCCGGCCGTCTTCCATCCAAGTACTAACCAGGCAAAACCTGCTATTATTCAGAGATCGGGCATTGACTTTTTTTTTTTTTTCAAGATTATTATATAATTTGTGAAAAATTTCCAAAAATCTTAAAGCAACTGGTATTACCAGGGTGTCTCCCATCCAATTACTAACCAGGCCCATACCTGCTAAGATTCAGATATGGGGCATTGACTCCTTTCTTTTTTTCTTGCAAGATTATTATATAATTTGTGAAAAATTTCCAAAAATCTTAAAGCAACTGGTATTACCAGGGGGTCTGCCATCCAATTACTAACCAGGCCGAAACCTGCTTAGTTTCCGAACTCAGACATGATCTGGCATAGCCAGGGTGGAATGGCCATAAGCGAAGACTGCTGCAAAGAGAGAGCTATTTAAAGATCAGCCAATCTAATCGCCGGTACATTATACAGGACCAAACCTGCTTAGCTTCCGAGAGCAGACGAGATCAGGCATAGCCAGGTTGTTACGGTCGCAAGCGAAGGATACTGCAAAGAGAAGACTATTTAAAGATCAGCCAATCAAATCGCCCATACATTATATAAGTAGGAATGAAAATCCAAAAGCTTACAGCACCTGGTATTCCGAGGCGGTCTCCCATCCAAGCACTAACCAGGCCAATACCTGCTAAGATTAAGAGATCGGGCATTGGCTCTTTTTTTTTAAGATTATTATATAATTAGTAATAAATTTCCAATAATATTAGAGCACCTGGTATTAACAGGGGGTCTCCCATCCAAACACTACACAGGTCAATGACTGCTAAGATTCAAAGAATGGGCATTCACTCTTTTTTTTTTCAAGATTATTATATAATTTGTGAAAAATTTACAAAAATCTTAAAGCAACTGGTATTACCAGGGGGTCTCCCATCCAATTACTAACCAGGCCCAAACCTGCTTAGCTTCCGAGCTCAGACATGATCTGGCATAGCCAGGGTGGTATGGCCATAAGCGAAGACTGCTGCAAAGAGAGAGCTATTTAAAGATCAGCCAATCTAATCGCCGGTACATTATATAAGTAGGAAAGAAAACCCTAAAGCTTAAAGCACCTGGTATTCCCAGGCGGTCTCCCATCCAAGCACTAACCAGGCCAATACCTGCTAAGATTAAGAGATCGGGCATTGACTCTTTTTTTTTTTTTTTTTTTTTTTTTAAAGATTATTATATAATTAGTAATAAATTTCCAATAATATTAGAGCACCTGGTTTTCCGAGGCGGTCTCCCATCCAAATACTAAACAGGTCCATAGCTGCTAAGATTCAAAGATTGGGCATTGACTCTTTTTGTTTCAAGATAATTATATAATTAGTACAAATTTCCAAAAATATTACAGCAACTGGTATTCCGAGGCGGTCTCCCATCCAAGCACTAAACAGGTCCATACCTCCTAAGATTCAAAGATTGGGCATTTACTCTTTTTTTTTTTTTTGTTGCAAGATTATTATGTAATTAGTAAAAATTGCCAAAAATATTACAGCAACTGGTATTTCCCGGCCGTCTTCCATCCAAGTACTAACCAGGCAAAACCTGCTATTATTCAGAGATCGGGCATTGACTTTTTTTTTTTTTTCAAGATTATTATATAATTTGTGAAAAATTTCCAAAAATCTTAAAGCAACTGGTATTACCAGGGTGTCTCCCATCCAATTACTAACCAGGCCCATACCTGCTAAGATTCAGATATGGGGCATTGACTCCTTTCTTTTTTTCTTGCAAGATTATTATATAATTTGTGAAAAATTTCCAAAAATCTTAAAGCAACTGGTATTACCAGGGGGTCTGCCATCCAATTACTAACCAGGCCGAAACCTGCTTAGTTTCCGAACTCAGACATGATCTGGCATAGCCAGGGTGGAATGGCCATAAGCGAAGACTGCTGCAAAGAGAGAGCTATTTAAAGATCAGCCAATCTAATCGCCGGTACATTATACAGGACCAAACCTGCTTAGCTTCCGAGAGCAGACGAGATCAGGCATAGCCAGGTTGTTACGGTCGCAAGCGAAGGATACTGCAAAGAGAAGACTATTTAAAGATCAGCCAATCAAATCGCCCATACATTATATAAGTAGGAATGAAAATCCAAAAGCTTACAGCACCTGGTATTCCGAGGCGGTCTCCCATCCAAGCACTAACCAGGCCAATACCTGCTAAGATTAAGAGATCGGGCATTGGCTCTTTTTTTTAAGATTATTATATAATTAGTAATAAATTTCCAATAATATTAGAGCACCTGGTATTAACAGGGGGTCTCCCATCCAAACACTACACAGGTCAATGACTGCTAAGATTCAAAGAATGGGCATTCACTCTTTTTTTTTTCAAGATTATTATATAATTTGTGAAAAATTTACAAAAATCTTAGAGCAACTGGTATTACCAGGGGGTCTCCCATCCAATTACTAACCAGGCCCAAACCTGCTTAGCTTCCGAGCTCAGACATGATCTGGCATAGCCAGGGTGGTATGGCCATAAGCGAAGACTGCTGCAAAGAGAGAGCTATTTAAAGATCAGCCAATCTAATCGCCGGTACATTATATAAGTAGGAAAGAAAACCCTAAAGCTTAAAGCACCTGGTATTCCCAGGCGGTCTCCCATCCAAGCACTAACCAGGCCAATACCTGCTAAGATTAAGAGATCGGGCATTGACTCTTTTTTTTTTTTTTTTTTTTTTTTAAAGATTATTATATAATTAGTAATGAATTTCCAATAATATTAGAGCACCTGGTTTTCCGAGGCGGTCTCCCATCCAAACACTAAACAGGTCCATAGCTGCTAAGATTCAAAGATTGGGCATTGACTCTTTTTGTTTCAAGATAATTATATAATTAGTACAAATTTCCAAAAATATTACAGCAACTGGTATTCCGAGGCGGTCTCCCATCCAAGCACTAAACAGGTCCATACCTCCTAAGATTCAAAGATTGGGCATTTACTCTTTTTTTTTTTTGTTGCAAGATTATTATGTAATTAGTAAAAATTGCCAAAAATATTACAGCAACTGGTATTTCCCGGCCATCTTCCATCCAAGTACTAACCAGGCAAAACCTGCTATTATTCAGAGATCGGGCATTGACTTTTTTTTTTTTTCAAGATTATTATATAATTTGTGAAAAATTTCCAAAAATCTTAAAGCAACTGGTATTACCAGGGGGTCTGCCATCCAATTACTAACCAGGCCGAAACCTGCTTAGTTTCCGAACTCAGACATGATCTGGCATAGCCTTTTTTTTTTTTTTTTTTCTTTTTATTTAACTTTCAATTCACAGTTTTCTATTGCATTATTCCATCCGATTGACTTTCATTTCAATACATTTGTATGATTCGTTTTTTCCAATTGATCAACTTAATTTTTCATAATCATACAACAATAAAAATATAGAACATAAATAAAATACACACAAATATGTTTACATTTACTTAATTGACATCAGCCATTCTCAACCAGATTGTTACTCTTTACCAATTGAAACATATTTCTTCCCCCACATTTTGATGTATGAACTTATTTGTAGTCAAAAAAAACTCTTTCCCCTCTTTATCTCCGTACTTACAAATCAACTCTACATCTCTTTGTATCATTGACTTAAACATATCTTTTACTTTTACCTTTCTCCCTTCGAAATGTGCATAGTTCCTTCTTAGCACTACTGCTAGTCTGGCATGACTCAGAACAAAATTAATTAAACAAATGTCAGTTGATTTCCTTTTCCCGAAAGTTCCAAACAAAAACAATTTTCCCCATTCCTCCTCGGTCTCAACTTTGACACTCCAGTTTTCTAATAACAGATTTTTAAGAAAATCAAAAAAATCCACCAACTCTTCACATCTTAAAAAGTAATGTAAGAAACTCTCATGGCCATTACCACATACGTCACAAATGACATTTACCTCATTATTTATTTTGTTTAACACCACATTTGTGTAAATTCTATTATGTCTTATCAGAAAGTCATTATTCTCACACTCTATACTGTTGTATTTTATGTTTAAGTTTGACCATATTTTCTTCACATCTAAATCTTCAAATACTTTCTTCCACACCTTTTCTGATGCTGGTTCTTTTATAACATCAACTATTATTCTCCTGTATATATTCTTTACACTCATATTTTTTAATTTGTTTTTCTCAGCATTATCATCCACATACATCTCCGGCATACATTTTTCCACGTTAGATACATATTCACGTTCGATCATATTAGTCCACTGCAAAGGTATACTTGATTTAATTTTTCCATATATTTTATTTACTTTCTCTCTGTTCTCCATTCCTTCCAGATCACACACAGTATCATAAATGCAGTTATTTTTTAGAAATCCTGGAATAACTTCATACATAATGTCCTTCACTTGTTTTATACCCCCTTCTATAAATTTACATTCATACAATGTTTTATTTTTATGTTTAATCTTTTCGTTGAGAAATAGTGGTAGATTTTTAATCACCTGTATGTCTTCACATTCATATTCTATTTTGGGAAGGAACTGTCTCCATACCTCTAATACTTCCCGATATATTTCTGGTATTCCTTCCGTCATTGATTGCTTAAAGCCCATATACCATCCATTGTCCCCTATTCCTCCCACATCATCAATATATTTCCTTAAGAATTCCTTCCACCCATAATCCCATAGCCCTCCCATATATTTTTTCACCGTTTTTATTCTCATCGCAGCCCTTTTTATTTCTAGGTCCATCAAGCTTAAGCCTCCTTCCCATCTCTTACCCACCAATGTTTTCTGTGCAATTTTCACACCTTTTCCCTCCCATATAAAATCACATACAATTTTATTCAATTCATTCATCACCCACCCTGGCATTTCCATTACACTCATTACATAAACACAAACTGACAACAGCAGGCTATTTACTACTATTACTTTCCCATTTAACTTTAATTTCCTCCCTTTCCACGTTGCACTTACTGTTCTTATTTTATTAATTACCCCAGTCCAGGTCACATCTCTTGCCTCTTTGCTTTCGACCCCTAAATATACCCCTAATACTTTCATATATTTTTCCTCCACTCTTATCCCTACCTCTACTCTCTCTACCTCCCCTATATACATTAATTCAGATTTATCTACATTTATTTTTGCCCCTGATGCCTTCCCAAACATCTTTACTATCTCTAAAACTCTTTTTACACTGTTTCCTTCCCTCACTGTAATTGTAGTGTCATCTGCATATTGGTTTATAGTACACATTCCTCCATATGGCAACTCAATACCAACTACCCTTCTATCCCTCTTGATTAGAGTGGCTAGAGGCTCTACTGAAATTGCATATAATAATGCAGACAGGGGACAGCCCTGTCTCACTGACCTTCCTATCTTAAACCTGTCTGTTAATACTCCATTTATTTTTATGCAACTTTTTGCCTTCTCATATAGTCTCTTCACCCACCCTATCATTCTACTTCCAAATCCAAACTTCTCTAATACCTTAAATAAGTATTTGTGTTCTACCCTATCGAATGCTTTATTCCAATCTATCCCTAATACTATTCCTCCCTTCTTATCTCGTTTCATGTACTCTATCACATCCCTAACTGTCCCTATCGTGTCTACTATATCCCTGCCTGGTATGCTGTAACTTTGTGTTGGTTGCACTATACTTCCAATCACTTTTTTCACTCTGTTCGCTAAAACTTTAGTCAGTATTTTATAATCCACATTTAATAGACTGATTGGTCTATAGTTCTCTATATTCAACCTATTCCCCTTCTTATACACCAGAGCTATCACTCCCTCTACCATTCTATCTTGCACCATCCCTGTTCTTTCCATCTCCTTGAACACTTTAACTAAAATCGGTGCTACCTCTTCTCTATATGTTTTATACCATTCAATACCAATCCCATCACTCCCTGGACTTTTTCCACTTTTCAACCCCCCTATTGCCGCTTCTACTTCCTTCTCATCTATCTCTCTATCACACCACTCTGCATCCTCCTTATTTAGAATATTTTCTACACTTTCTAATACTCCATCTATACTTCTCTCATCCACTTCTCCTCTCTTATATAATTCTCCATAGAATTCTTGAACTCTCTCCAAAATCTCTACATAGTCTTTGGTTGTTTTGCCCTCTTTTGTATTTATTTCATTTATATATGTTTTACTTTGTCTCCTTTTCTCTAGCCCTAAAAAATACCCTGTGCATTTCTCACCTTCTAATGCATATTTTGCCTTGCTTCGTAAAATAGCTCCTCTGCATTTCTCCCTTTCATATTTTTCTAGCGCCATCTTAACCTCTATATATTTTTCCATACTGTATCCTTCTTCATCTTCAGCCTTAACTAACTCCTCTCTCAATCTTTCTCTAAGCATAATTTCCTCCTTCTTCATCTTTCCTCTTCTTTTCTTACTGTATTTTATACTAATTAACTTAATTTGATCCTTTATTTCCTCCCATCTCTCCGCTATTGTACCCTCTAATCCACCGTCTCTTGTATACTCATCTATCTTCTCTTCTTCCCTATTTAATAGATCCTTCATCTGTATCTCATATTCTTCCTCTTCGATATACCCTGCATTCAATATCCACATCCCTCCTCCTACCTCCTCACTCCCTACCTTGATTCTGAACCTTACACTATCGTGATCACTTAAACTATTTACCTGATGTTTTATCCCGTCTATGTATCTAATTATTTCCTCTTCAACTAACACTAAATCTATTCTACTCTGTTTTAATATACCTTCTCTTAACTGCCTTCTAGTAAATTCTCTTTTTTCTGGATTTTCATACCTCCACACATCTATTAACCCCTTTTCTCTCATTATCTCCATCAACATTCCCCTAGACTTTTCCCATCTAAATTTTACCCCCTTTCCCACATCCAATCTGCTACATTTTATATTAAAATCTCCCACTATAATACATTTCCCCACAATCAATCCTTTTAACTCTTTCAAAATTTCCCTCCTGTCCCCTTCTATATTTGGAACATATATATTTATTAATCTAAAATCCATATCTCTATACATGAATTCAACCACCAAGATCCTTCCCCTCTGGTCTTTATACACCTCTCTTATACCTTCTACAATATCTTTTTTAAATAATATTGCCACACCTCTTGCATTTTTTGCACCGTTATTATAGTATATGTCCCCTCTCCACTCTTCTCTCATCTCCTTTACTTTATCCTCCTCCCAGTTTGTCTCCTGTATACAGATTATATCACTCCGATAAGTAAATAATAGTTTTTTCATCTTGTTTTTATCCCTTAACCCATTTATGTTTATTGAAGTTACAGTGGCCATGAGAGTAACCCAGAAGAAAAACTAAACAAAACCAGGAACACATGCACAGTTCATTCATACATCACATACCCGCTCGTGGTTCTTTTATCTGCTCAACCTGTTCTCCGTCCATCTCAGACTTCCTCTTTGAACTCAGTCTTATAATCTTTGTTTTCAGTCCATCTTTCTTTTCTCTGTCTCCCTTTTCTCCACCTCTGCTTTCTATCAGTTTCTGTGCAGTATTTTTCTTTGCCTCTTCTTTACCTCTTTCTTTCACATTACTTTCATCTGTCTCCTCCTCTTCTTCGATCACTTCCGACTGCTCCATCTCCTCCTCCTCCTCCTCCTCATCCGCTTCACTGAAACTTTCAGCTGTGTCTCGCCATTCCATTTTGCTTCTTCTCTCACTATCTTCAGCTCCGTCTTTCTCTCCACCGCTCACCACATCAGTTGTTTCCTCCTCTTGCTCCTCTGTCAGAACACTGCTCCTCCTTTCACCTTTTTTTTTACCGTCCACTCGCTCTCTCTCTAATCCCATCCATTCTTCACAATCTCTTGCATAATGGCCTCCACCATTGCACTTGAAGCATTTTAATTCAGGGCACTCTCTAATTATGTGCCCTGGCTTGATACAGAGTCTGCAAACACGTATTTGCCTATCATGGATGACACGAAAATATTCGGTGCCTCTCAGAGTCTCAAACTTTGTGGAGTATGGTAGTGAACATACCTGTTCTGTGAAGCGAACTTTTAAGAAACGTGTCCCATCAACTATATCTGTTCCAGGCCACACCCGGCGTTTGATTGGTGAAAGTGGTCGTACTCCCCACTCCTGTAGCTTGGCGAGTATCTTCTCATCCTCTAAATACACAGGCAGATTGATAAAGGACACCACCATATCATTATTCATTATATCCCTGGCATGCACCATCACTCCTTTCACTCTCACTCCATCCATTAGTTTCCTCTTTGCCTCTTCATCCTTCATTGTGAGCTCATAGACCCTTTCACCTCTCACCCTGCAGCCAATCACTTCTCCACACTCCTTCTTTACTCCTTTCAGTAAATCCATCATTGAAATCTTTTCAGTTCCCTCCACCTCTACTTCCACAGTCAGCTCTTTGTTGTACTTCCCTTTTGATTTTCCTTGCACTGCTCTGCTGTTTTCTTCTCCCTCTTCCCACAAATGTCCTGTGACTTTACTTGAAACCTGTTGCTTTTGGATATCTGCTTGTTTGACTTCACCTCTTCTTTGCTCCTCCTCTTCATTCCTCCCATTGCTACTTTTTCTCATCATGGTTAGTTCTGTTTCTTTATCTGCAGCCATGCTGTGCATCTGCAGCATGCTACAATGAGAAAAATGTCAAAAAAGTCCCCCAGACAGCCTAAGCTGTCGGGGGAATTTATTAAAGTCAGCAATAACTATCCAGCAACTAATGTCCCAAACAGAAATCAAAACTGAAAACCAGGATATGTAGAAACAGACGGTTAATTTAAACAAACAGAGTTGAGCCTTTCTCTCTGTGCTGCAAGCCTATCACTTCCTGTTGGCTCTCTAGCGCCGCCAGGTTGGTATGGCCGTAAGCGAAGACTGCTGCAAAGAGAGAGCTATTTAAAGATCAGCCAATCTAATCGCCGGTACATTATGTAAGTAGGAAAGAAACCCTAAAGCTTAAAGATCAGCCAATCTAATCGCCGGTACATTATACAGGACCAAACCTGCTTAGCTTCCGAGAGCAGACGAGATCAGGCATAGCCAGGTTGTTACGGTCGCAAGCGAAGGATACTGCAAAGAGAGGACTATTTAAAGATCAGCCAATCAAATCGCCCATACATTATATAAGTAGGAATGAAAACCCAAAAGCTTACAGCACCTGGTATTCCGAGGCGGTCTCCCATCCAAGCACTAACCAGGCCAATACCTGCTAAGATTAAGAGATCGGGCATTGGCTCTTTTTTTTAAGATTATTATATAATTAGTAATAAATTTCCAATAATATTAGAGCACCTGGTATTCCGAGGCGGTCTCCCATCCAGACACTAAACAGGTCCATGACTGCTAAGATTCAAAGAATGGGCATTGACTCTTTTTTTTTTTCAAGATTATTATATAATTTGTGAAAAATTTACAAAAATCTTAAAGCAACTGGTATTACCAGGGGGTCTCCCATCCAATTACTAACCAGGCCCAAACCTGCTTAGCTTCCGAGCTGAGACATGATCTGGCATAGCCAGGGTGGTATGGCCATAAGCGAAGACTGCTGCAAAGAGAGAGCTATTTAAAGATCATCCAATCTAATCGCCGGTACATTATATAAGTAGGAAAGAAAACCCTAAAGCTTAAAGCACCTGGTATTCCCAGGCGGTCTCCCATCCAAGCACTAACCAGGCCAATACCTGCTAAGATTAAGAGATCGGGCATTGACTCTTTTTTTTAAGATTATTATATAATTAGTAATAAATTTCCAATAATATTAGAGCACCTGGTTTTCCGAGGCGGTCTCCCATCCAAGCACTAAACAGGTCCATACCTCCTAAGATTCAAAGATTGGGCATTTACTCTTTTTTTTTTCAAGATTATTATATAATTTGTGAAAAAATTACAAAAATCTAAAAGCAACTAGTATTACCAGGGGGTCTCCCATCCAATTACTAACCAGGCCCAAACCTGCTTAGCTTCCGAGCTCAGACATGATCTGGCATAGCCAGGGTGGTATGGCCATAAGCGAAGACTGCTGCAAAGAGAGAGCTATTTAAAGATCAGCCAATCTAATCGCCGGTACATTATACAGGACCAAACCTGCTTAGCTTCCGAGAGCAGACGAGATCAGGCATAGCCAGGTTGTTACGGTCGCAAGCGAAGGATACTGCAAAGAGAGGACTATTTAAAGATCAGCCAATCAAATCGCCCATACATTTTATAAGTAGGAATGAAAACCCAAAAGCTTACAGCACCTGGTATTCCGAGGCGGTCTCCCATCCAAGCACTAATCAGGCCAATACCTGCTAAGATTAAGAGATCGGGCATTGGCTCTTTTTTTTAAGATTATTATATAATTAGTAATAAATTTCCAATAATATTAGAGCACCTGGTATTACCAGGGGGTCTCCCATCCAAACACTACACAGGTCCATGACTGCTAAGATTCAAAGAATGGGCATTGACTCTTTTTTTTTTCAAGATTATTATATAATTTGTGAAAAATTTACAAAAATCTTAAAGCAACTGGTATTACCAGGGGTCTCCCATCCAATTACTAACCAGGCCCAAACCTGCTTAGCTCCGAGCTCAGACATGATCTGGCATAGCCAGGTGGTATGGCCATAAGCGAAGACTGCTGCAAAGAGAGAGCTATTTAAAGATCAGCCAATCTAATCGCCGGTACATTATATAAGTAGGAAAGAAAACCCTAAAGCTTAAAGCACCTGGTATTCCCAGGCGGTCTCCCATCCAAGCACTAACCAGGCCAATACCTGCTAAGATTAAGAGATCGGGCATTGACTTCTTTTTTTTTTTTTTTTTTTTTTAAGATTATTATATAATTAGTAATAAATTTCCAATAATATTAGAGCACCTGGTATTCCGAGGCGGTCTCCCATCCAGACACTAAACAGGTCCATGACTGCTAAGATTCAAAGAATGGGCATTGACTCTTTTTTTTTCAAGATTATTATATAATTTGTGAAAAATTTACAAAAATCTTAAAGCAACTGGTATTACCAGGGTGTCTCCCAATCCAATTACTAACCAGGCCCATACCTGCTAAGATTCAAGATATGGGGCATTGACTCCTTTCTTTTTTTCTTGCAAGATTATTATATAATTTGTGAAAATTTACAAAAATCTTAAAGCAACTGGTATTACCAGGGTGTCTCCCATCCAATTACTAACCAGGCCCATACCTGCTAAGATTCAGATATGGGGCATTGACTCCTTTCTTTTTTTCTTGCAAGATTATTATATAATTTGTGAAAAATTTCCAAAAATCTTAAAGCAACTGGTATTACCAGGGGGTCTGCCATCCAATTACTAACCAGGCCGAAACCTGCTTAGTTTCCGAGCTCAGACATGATCTGGCATAGCCAGGGTGGAATGGCCATAAGCCGAAGACTGCTGGCAAAGAGAGAGCTATTTAAAGATTCAGCCAATCTAATCGCCGGTACATTATACAGGACCAAACCTGCTTAGCTTCCGAGAGCAGACGAGATCAGGCATAGCCAGGTTGTTACGGTCGCAAGCGAAGGATACTGCAAAGAGAAGACTATTTAAAGATCAGCCAATCAAATCGCCCATACATTATATAAGTAGGAATGGAAAATCCAAAAGCTTACAGCACCTGGTATTCCGAGGCGGTCTCCCATCCAAGCACTAACCAGGCCAATACCTGCTAAGATTAAGAGATCGGGCATTGGCTCTTTTTTTTTTAAGATTATTATATTAATTTAGTAATAAATTTCCAATAATATTAGAGCACCTGGTATTAACAGGGGTCTCCCATCCAAACACTACACAGGTCAATGACTGCTAAGATTCAAAGAATGGGCATTGACTCTTTTTTTTTTCAAGATTATTATATAATTTGTGAAAATTTACAAAAATCTTAAAGCAACTGTATTACCAGGGGTCTCCCATCCAATTACTAACCAGGCCCAAACCTGCTTAGCTTCCGAGCTCAGACATGATCTGCATAGCCAGGGTGGTATGGCCATAAGCGAAGACTGCTGCAAAGAGAGAGCTATTTAAAGATCAGCCAATCTAAATCGCCGGTACATTATATAAGTAGGAAGAAAACCTAAAGCTTAAAGCACCTGGGTATTCCCAGGCGGGTCTCCCATCCAAGCACTAACCAGGCCAATACCTGCTAAGATTAAGAGATCGGGCATTGACTCTTTTTTTTTTTTTTTTTTAAGATTATATATAATTAGTAATAAATTTCCAATAATATTAGAGCACCTGGTATTCCGAGGCGGTCTCCATCCAGACACTAAACAGGTCCATGACTGCTAAATTCAAAAATGGGCATTGACTCTTTTTTTTTCAATATTATATAATTTGTGAAAAATTTACAAAAATCTTAAAGCACTGGTATTACCAGGGTGTCTCCCATCCAATTACTAACCAGGCCCATACCTGCTAAGATTCAGATATTGGGGCATTGACTCCTTTCTTTTTTTCTTGCAAGATTATTATATAATTTGTGAAAAATTTCCAAAAATCTTAAAGCAACTGGTATTACCAGGGTGTCTCCCATCCAATTACTAACCAGCCCATACCTGCTAAGATTCAGATATGGGGCATTGACTCCTTTCTTTTTTTCTTGCAAAGTTTATTATATAATTGTGTAAAAAATATTCCAAAAATCTTAAGCAACTGTATTACCAGGGGGTCTGGCCATCCAATTACTAACCAGGCCGAAACCTTGCTTAGTTTCCGAGCTCAGACATGATCTGGCATAGCCAGGTGGAATGCCATAAGCGAAGACTGCTGCAAGAGAGAGCTATTTAAAGATCAGCCAATCTAATCGCCGGTACATTATACAGACCAAACCTGCTTAGCTCCGAGAGCAGACGAGATCAGGCATAGCCAGGTTGTTACGGTCGCAATCGAAGGATACTGCAAAGAGAAGGACTATTTAAAGATCAGCCAATCAAATCGCCCATACATTATATAAAGTAGGAATGATAAATCCAAAAGCTTACAGCACCTGGTATTCCGAGGCGGTCTCCCATCCAAGCACTAACCAGGCCAATACCTGCTAAGATTAAGAGATCGGCATTGGCTCTTTTTTTTTAAGATTATTATATAATTAGTAATAAATTTCCAATAATATTAGAGCACCTTGGTATTAACAGGGGGTCTCCCATCCAAACACTACACAGGTCAATGACTGCAAGATTCAAAGAATGGGCATTGACTCTTTTTTTTTTTCAAGATTATTATATAATTTTGTGAAAATTTACCAAAAATCTTAAAGCAACTGGTATTACCAGGGGTCTCCCATCCAATTACTAACCAGGCCCAAAACCTGCTTAGCTTCCGAGCTCAGACATGATCTGGCATAGCCAGGTGGTATGGCCATAAGCGAAGACTGCTGCAAAGAGAGAGCTATTTAAAGATCAGCCAATCTAATCGCCGGTACATTATATAAGTAGGAAAGAAAACCCTAAAGCTTAAAGCACCTGGTATTCCAGAGCCGGTCTCCCATCCAAGCACTAACCAGGCAATACCTGCTAAGATTAGAGATCGGGGCATTGGCTCTTTTTTTTTAGATTATTATATAATTAGTAATAAATTTCCAATAATATTAGAGCACCTGGTATTAACAGGGGGTCTCCCATCCAAACACTACACAGGTCAATGACTGCTAAGATTCAAAGAATGGGCATTGACTCTTTTTTTTTTTCAAGATTATTATATAATTTGTGAAAAATTTACAAAAATCTTAAAGCAACTGGTATTACCAGGGGGTCTCCCATCCAATTACTAACCAGGCCCAAACCTGCTTAGTTTCCGAGCTCAGACATGATCTGGCATAGCCAGGGTGGTATGGCCATAAGCGAAGACTGCTGCAAAGAGAGAGCTATTTAAAAGATCAGCCAATCTAATCGCCGGTACATTATACAGGACCAAACCTGCTTAGCTTCCGAGAGCAGACGAGATCAGGCATAGCACGGTTGTTACGGTCGCAAGCGAAGGATACTGCAAAGAGAGGACTATTAAAGATCAGCCATCAAATCGCCCATACATTTTATAAGTAGGAATGAAAATCCAAAAGCTTACAGCACCTGGTATTCCGAGGCGGTCTCCCATCCAAGCACTAACCAGGCCAAT
>NW_020529363.1:0-31893 GCF_003368295.1 Carassius auratus
TGATAGGACTTAAATTGTGAATGGATTTTGGATAGCTTGAATGATTTTGCCGTGGTGATTTTTTTAAATGACCTTACAAAGGGAATCATTATTGTATTTTTAAATTGCAGCTTCCAAACACGTCAAAGAATTTTTTCATACAAATGAAAAAGTCATTCTGAGGAAATATGCATAGTTTCACGACTTTACAACACTGTATGGATAACAGAAAATTAAAAAACTGTCAGACATCTCATCTCACTCTGTCCCTCTGTTTGAGTATATGTGCTTCAGACTTCCATTGTCTGAGAGAAATAGCGCCCCTACAGGTTCAATTCCCGAACTTTTACTTTCACTTTTAAATCGGTTAAAAATACAAATAAATACTTAGATTTAATTCACACTGACAAGCTAAACCAACATATCTGATTATTACCGGTTCAGGGCTCATGGATAAATTATTTCTGGCCAGAGATACGTGAGAAATAGGAGAGATGAATCACCGCTGTGACCACGAGCGTCTGGAGTAAAGAGCTCAGAAAAAAACGAATTTATTCCTGTTTTAAAGCTTTTAAAAATAAATTATTACAGCGATATCACACAATCAACCAATAAGAACACACCAAGAGCTAAATTAAGATGTTTTTGAACTGTTTGTGTGAAAATGAAATATTTGTGGCTGCCTATCTGAAATCACCGCCTCCGATCAGCGCGTACAGTGTCGAGCTCAAAACAAACAAATTTATTCTTGTTTAAGAGCTTTTTTAAATAAAATATTACCACAAATGCACACAATAGACCCATTGTAACACTACAAGAGGTAAATGCAGGTGTTTGTGACCTGTTTAAGTGTGCAAGACTATTTGAAAGCGACTGGCAGAATAACATATATCTCTCGAGCTGCAGGATTCTGCCGTTCGTCGTACGAACGAACACATAACGGACAAGATTATTTCAAAATACATAATAGCTTGGCGAATATAAACGAAAACAGCCACGTGAACATAAACTGGATCTACTGGATTTGAATATTAAAGTGACCACATTTACCACTTGCTTCTGTCTTCAATTGTAATCTATATAAAAAAGGAAACTCATTCTTGGCTGCTTTTTTAATGTGTGCGTATTTATTTATTTACCTTTTTATACATTTTGTATAATTTCATAGTTTGTGTATTACAATAAAAACAAAATCTCATGGATGTAACAGTAAATCTGTTCAGCTCACAGATCAATACTAAGCTGTAATGCAAGCAGAACTTTCACAAATGCTTATGAGTCATTTAAGGATTTGATAACACTGTAAAATAATGTCTAATTTGTTAACATTAGCAAATGCATTGATAACACTTTATAATAACTGCACTCATTAGTAAATAGTCAGTTCATGCTTTATAAAGCCTTGTCCCAATATTAATAGTCAGTAGTAAGCAGTTTATAAATACAGCTATAAATAGCTTGTCATTGGTTTATAAGCACATTTATTAAAAAGGAGAGTAAGTTATCTTCCTATGAAAAATAAAAGATAAAAATAAACAAACAACAACACAGATTGATACAGAACTCAGAAATTTTATTGTGGATTTATGATAAAATCAGCCTGTAAATGAATTCATACTCCTCTTCATACTACTCCATACTCCTTTTTCAACATGATGCCAATATACTGAGATGTTAAATTGTGAATGGGTTTAGGATAGCTTAAATGGTGTTGCCATAGAGATTTATTAAAGTAACATAAAAAATACAATAGTTATTTTACTATATCTTTACAAATTTTCATTCTAACTCTTCATAATTTTTTATATAAGTAGAAGTCCTCATGTGAAGGAAGCACAGTAAGTTTCATAGCTTTATTTTTTTCAAGAGCCAGCATAAAATTAAAACTATCATAACTTATAAATCAAGCTTGCAATTCTTAGTACCTATAATGGCCACCAGAGGGAGCTATAGGATTACTTTTAAATAATTATTGTAGAAACTAGTATGATTTAAATCATTTATAGAAATCTTTCAAATAAAATAATATGTATTTTAGGAATTTTACTGATAAAATGACCCTCACTTAATTAGAATAACAAGCTGAAATATTGTGAACTGTATATTAAGAATAATTCTTTATAGGCTTTATGGACAGATACGTTTTGAGTGACTCTTGAAGGTTCAGCACCACATCCTCTTTTACCACTGTTTAAAGAATTAATCTTACAGAACAGGTGTGAATGAATTTTGGATAGCTTGAATGGTTTTGTCGTGGTGATTTTTTGAAATAATAGTAAAAAAGGAACCAGTAAATGTCTTTTTATTTTTTTAAAGTGCAGCTTCTAAACACTTCAAAAAAAAAAAAAATGTACACATAGAAGACAATTCATTCTGAGTCATATTTCCTCAGAATGACTGGTCTCATGACAATAGTTTCATGACTATACAACACTATATGGATGATAGAAAATTAAAAAACTATCATACATCTGATGTCACTCAGTCCCACTGTCACTGTGGGTAATGTGTGTGTGTGTGTGTGTGTTAAGTGAATTAGGTGTGAAACTATCAGAGAGCATTTAGTCTCCAGCGCCAACATTTTACAGAACTGCCACTTTCCTGGAGTCTCCAGAATTACTCGGTGTCAGGCTCTGAGAGACTTAAGATTCCAAAAAATGATTTAATTAGAATACCATGAAGTATTGTGAAATACTATATATTAAGGCTTTATATATAGGCTTTATGAACAGATTAGAGTGACTCGTGAAGGACCAGCACCACCTCCTCTTGTTCGATGGTTTGAGGAGTATATCTTCCAGAATCTGGGATTAAGATTTAGGAGCTCAGTTTTATTCGACCTCCTTTCCTGAAAGTCTGTCTTGCAGAATTGACTAAAAATTAATCTTCACATTATTTCCTAATTATTTTGCAATTCTTTTTGTCAGTTCTTCTTGACCTGTTTTTCTCTTCCAGCTTTCCTGGACTATTGTATGGCACTCATAAATGATTAAATAAAAAATAATGGTAGTTATTAAGATTGATATGGTTTGGAATTGGTAAAATGTGCTCGGAAAAAAATCACAATAAAACAATGTTTTAATGTTTAAGTTTGGAATATTAACTGACATGAATGAATGCTATATAAATATTGTTCATGTTTACATAATGTTTATGAATGGAATCTTATTGTAAAGTGTTACTAAAGTTATATATATATATATATATATATATATATATATATATATATATATATATATATATATATATATATATATTGTTCTGTGAATGTGATTTTAAAGTCTAGATGATTCGGATTAACCCTTTAACTGCCATATCCTTTAAAACCTCACTGCCAGAGGGATATTGTGAATGCATGTGCCCGCTGGGCACAGTTTACCTGATGCCACCGGGGTGGCGATGGCACTGGTGGCTTGAGCCCGCCATCGCTGCTTGCAGCTATATTTAGGGCTCAAGCCTGGAGGGCGAGAACCCTATTGTTTTCCTTAGGATTATTTGTTATTATTATTATTATTATTATTATTATTTTTCTTCAAGGTTTCGGGGGCTTTTGGGGCCCTTAACATGCTCAAAAACTCTTGAAAATTGGCACACACCTTGGAACCTGCGGCCATTAGGGCCGGGCAGAGTCTGATACACGGGCGTGGCACAGGGGCTCTACAGCGCCCCCTGTAGTACCGAGGGCCATATATCATGCATACTTGCACGTATACATGTGAAACTTGGTACATATATATAACTCATCAAACCAAACAACTTTCACACTGCATGTCATAAGCTCCGCCCAACAGGAAGTTGGCTATTTAGGGTTTTATGAAAAACACATGCTCTGGAATTTGATATACTCCTCTGAGGAACTCCACCCGTTCACCACCAAACTTGGTGAACACGATCTCAAGACATTGGGGATGCTAAATTGCGAAGAGATTTTTGATATCTCGAACTGTTTGCCCGTGGCGAGGCGTTGAAATTATGGCGAGAAAGGAGAAACAGGAAATGTATAATAACATCCACATACATTTCCTGAATTTGATCAAACTTAATTGGTTTGTTCATTGTATGATACCGATCATATATATGTGACTATTAGGAGTCAAAGTTATAGCGCCACCAACTGGCAGCAGGAAGTGAATCATTTTCAAAACGCTTTGAATTCAGCATCTTATTTTTACTTGATTTGCTTCAAACTTCATCAGAATAATGACAAAACACGGCCAAAGAAAATCTGTTGTGGGGATATTTATATCTAATATAGTGTTGCCATGGCAACGTGTCAAACTTGAATGTTCTGTTCTGGTGATTTTTAGGCAGATAACTAGCTCAGATTTACATGAAACTCGAAACAGATATCAGTATTAAAGATAGCTAGACCATGGCAAAAGCTTTTAAAAGGGCGTGAAGGAGGCACTCTATAGCGCCACCTTTTGTCAAAAGTGGGGGGATTTGTTTTAGCTACAGACACCAAACTTGGTACATAAATTGTTCTTATCAAGACGGACAACTTTCTAATTCACAGTCATCAGCTACGACCAACAGGAAGTCGGCTATTTTGATTTGAATATTTAAATTGAGCTCTGATTTAATGCATACTCCTCACAGGAAATGTTCACTATACTCACCAAACTTTGTCTACATGTTGAAAAAACATTGAGGAACTTAAATTGCGAATGGATTTTGGTTAGCTTGAACGGTTTTGTCGTGGTGATTTTTTGAAATGACAGTAAAAAGGGAATCATTAATTGTCTTGTATTTTTAAATTGCAGCTTCCAAACACTTAAAAAAAATTCATACAGAGATCAAATCATTCTGAGGACATATGCATAGTTTCATGACTTTACAACACTGTATGATTAAAAGAAAATTAAAAAAACTGTCAGACATCTCAACTCACTCTGTCCCTCTGTTTGAGGAATGTATGTGTGCTGACCAAGTGTGTGTGTGTGTGTGTGTGAGTGGGGGATGGGCATGAGCTGAGTGGCAGACACAATGAGAGACAGAAAGAGAGAGAAAGAGAGAGAGAGAGAGACTTAATCATCTCTTTAATCACCAGAAAAATTTTTTTATTTTAAATTGTTATTTTTTGTTGCTGTTGCTAACATTGCTGTTTTCATTACAGCTTAAGAAATCTCTTAGGCCTTATCCTTTTCTGACAGTTTCAGGAATTAAAAACAAAATTCTAAAACTACTTATTTGTGCTGCAAATAATAATTTCAAACTCATTTGATACTGACCTATTCCATCCTGTGACATGACATTTATCTTAATTTACATAATCTCATGGATGTAAAAAGTAAAAGTAAACTGTTCAGCTCACAGATCAAGACTAAGCTGTAATGCAAGCAGAACTTTCACAAATGCTTATAAGTCATTAAAGGATTTTATAACACTGTAAAATAATGTCTAATTTGTTAACATTAGTAAATGCATTGGTAACACTTTATAATAACTGCACTCATTAGTAAATAGTCAGTTCATGCTTTATAAAGTCTTGTCCCAACTTAAATAGTCATTAATAAGCAGCTTATAAATACAACTATAAATAGCTTGATCTTGGTTTATAAGCACATTTATTAAAAAGGAGAGTAAAGAGTCAGTTATCTTCCTATGAAAAATAAAAAAATACAAATAAACAAACAACAACACAGATTGATTCAGATCTCAGAAATTTTATTGTGGATTTATGATAAACTCAGCCTGTAAATGAATCATACTCCTTCAAGAAGACACAAGTAGTTCACACCAAACTTTTTCAACATGATGCCAATATACTGAAGATGTTAAATTGCGAATGGGTTTAAGATACCTTAAATGGCGTGGCCATACCGATTTATTAAAGTAACATAAAAAAATACAATAGTTATTTTACTATATCTTTAACATTCTTCATTCCAACTCTTCATCATTTTTTATATACGTAGAAGTCATCATTTGAAGGAATCACAGTAAGTTTCATAGCTTTATCATGTCCAGGAGCCACCATAAAATTAAAACTATCATAACATATAAATCAAGCTTGCAATTCTTAGTACCAATAATGGCCACCAGATGGAGCTATAGGATTACTTTTAAATAATTATTGTAGAAACGAATATGATCTAAATCATTTATAGAAATCTTTCAAAGAAAAATATGTATTTTACTGATAAAATGACCCTCACTTAATTAGAATAATATGCTGAAGTATTGTGAAATACTGTGTATTAAGAATAATTCTTTATAGGCTTTATGGACAGATAAGTTTGGAGTGACTCTTGAAGGATCAGCACCACATCCTCTTTTACCACTGTTTAAAGAATGTATTTTACAGTACAGGTGCGAATGAATTTTGGATAGCTTGAATGGTTTTGTCATGGTGATTTTTTGAAATAACAGTAAAAAAGGAACCAGTAAATGTCTTTTATTTTTTTAAGTGCAGCTTCTAAACACTTCAACAAAATGTACACATAGAAGACAAGTCATGCTGAGGAAATATGCATAGTTTCATGACTACACAACACTATATGGATGAGAGAAAATAAAAAAAACTACCATACATCTGATGTCACTCTGTCCCTCTGTCACTGTGGGTAATGTGTGTGTGTGTGTGTGTGTGTGTGTGTGTGTGTGTGTTTGTGTGTTAAGTGTGTGTGTGTTAAGTGTGTGTGCTGAGTTTGTGTGAATGTGTGAGAGAGGAGATGGGCTTGGTGTCAGAGAGAGAGAGAGAGAGAGAGAGAGAGAGGGAGGGAGACTTAATCATCTCTTTAATCACCAGCAGAGAAAAAATAAGCAATTTTGTGTTGTTGTTGTTGTTGTTGTTTTTTCATCATTACAGCTTAAGAAATATCTTAGGCCTCAACATCAACTGTTGCTGCATCATATAGCCTTCTCCCAAAATTAATAGTCATTAGTAAGCATTTTATAAATACAGCTATAATTAAATTCTTCATGGTTTATATGCACATTTATTTTGAGGAGATTAAATGATGTAATCTTCCTAAAAAAATAAAATTAAATAAACAAACACAGAACTCAGAAACACTTATTTCTAGATGCAATAAAAGAAAACTGTACACTATATATATATATATATATATATATATATATATATATATATATATATATATATATATATATACACAATTGCATAAGTTTATATTTAATTTTTTTTTATCAAGTCAAAAATAACAGCAAATAACAATGTCAATAAAAAAACACAATAATATTAGAATAGCACAACATATTGTGGAATACTATATTAAGACTTTATATATAGGCTTTATGAACAGATGAAGTACTAGCATCACCTCCTCTTGTACGACGGCTTGAGGAATATATCTTCCAGATAGTACCGCCGCTCCCTATATGCAGAATACGCAGTCTTCGTAGGGCACCAACTCCCAGAGGTGGCACCATCCCAGTAGCTCAAAAAAAAATAAAACATGCGCCATTCTCCCATCCGCGCTCGCGACCGCTCGGACATTTGCGGATGAATGTTCGTAATTGATGGATGGACATCTATGCCCGGGTAAAAGACATCAGCAATCCGGCACAGAGAAAAGAAAAATAAAGTAAAAAAAAAAAAAAAAAACAGGCATAAAGTTGGCTTGACATTGGACATTCGAGAGTCTCAAATTTAGGGACCGTCTCTAAAGTTACATGTGATATTGTTATACACTTTTCTAACGTCAGTAGCATTTGAAGAGAATGACTTACAGTCATAAAACAACTGTAATTGTCCATCTAGGTGACAGCTATAATGCATAATTAAATTGAATGTTTGATATTTATTAAAACAAACTGTAAGTCATATGTAAATTATGCTACTTTTTCACATGGGCTCAAACGCAAATTTGAAGCTCAATAGCATTTGAGGAAAAAGACTTGCAGTCATAAAACAATTGTAATGTGTTCATTTAGGTGTCAGCTACGATGCGCACCTTATACATTTTTTATATATATTAAAATAAAGTGTTACTAAAGTTATATATATTGTTCTGTGTATGTGATTTCAAAGTCTAGATGGGTCGGATTAACCCTTTAACTGCCATATCCCTTAAAATTTGATTGCCAGAGGGTTACTGTAAATGCTTATGCCCGCTGGGCACAGTTTTCCCGATGCCACCGGGGTGGCATTGCACTGATGGCTTGAGCCCGCCATCGCTGCTTGCAGCTATATTTAGGGCTCAAGCCCAAAGGGCGAGAGGCCTATTGTTTTCCTTAGGATTATTTTTTATTATTATTATTATTATTATTATTATTATTTTTTTTTTTATTTATTTTTTTTCCAACGTCTCGGGGGCTTTTGGGGCCCTTAACGTGCTTAAAAAGTCTTGAAAATTGGCACACAGATTGGAACCTGATGGCCGGGCAGAGACTGATACACGGGCGTGGCACAGGGGCTCTACAGCGCCCCCTGGAATATGGAGGGCCATATATCATACATTCTTGCTCGTAGACGTATGAAACTCGGTACACATATAAATCTCATCAATCCAAACAACTTTTGTATTGCATATCATAGGCTCCGCCCAACAGGAAGTTGGCTATTTAGGGTTTAGTATTCAAATTTTTCGTCAAAGTTGTGGGGGCTTTTGGGGTCCTTAACATACTCAAAAACTCTTGAAAATTTGCACACACTTTGGAATCTGTGGCCTTTAGGAGCCTGCAGAGGCTGGGACCCGGGCGTGGCACAGGGGCTCTACGGCGCCCCCTGGAACACAGTCAGAAATGTTGATGTATAGCTCACACATACTTGCACATATTCATATGAAACTCAGTACACATATAGATCTCATCGTGCCGAACAACTTTCGTATTGCATGTCATAGGCTCCACCCAACAGGAAGTCAGCTATTTAGAGTTATGTAAAAAGTGCATGCTCTGGAATTTGAAATACTTGTCATAGGTTTTTTTCTCGATTGCCGCCAAACTTGGTCAACATGATTTCAAGACACTGGGGATGAAAAATTGCCAGGGGATTTTTGATATCTCGAACGGTTTGCTCGTGGCGAGGCGTTGAAATTATGGCGAGAAATGAGAAACAGGAAGTGTCTAATACCGTTCACATACATTTCCTGATTTTAATCAAACTTCATCAGATTATTCGTTGTATGATGTCGATCGCATATATGTGACTATTAGGAGTCAAAGTTATAGCGCCACCAACTGGCAGAAGGAAGTGTGTCATTTTCAAAATGATTTGAATTCAGCATCTTATTATTACTCGATTTGCTTCAAACTTCATCAGAATAATGTTAAAACACAGCCGATATAAATCTGCAAGGGGGATATTGATATCTAAAAAATTGTTGGCGTGGCAACATGTCAAACTGGAATACTTCTCAGGTGATTTTGAGGCAAATAACATACTTAGAATTTCACAAAACTCTGAACACACATCAGTATTTCTGATAGGAACTTAAATTGTGAATGGATTTTGGATAGCTTGAATGGTTTTGCCGTGGTGATTTTTTTTAAATGACCTTACAAAGGGAATCATTATTGTATTTTTAAATTGCAGCTTCCAAACACGTCAAAGAATTTTTTCATACAGATGAAAAAGTCATTCTGAGGAAATATGCATAGTTTAACGACTTTACAACACTGTATGGATAACAAAAAATTAAAAAACTGTCAGACATCTCATCTCACTCTGTCCCTCTGTTTGAGTATATGTGCTTCAGACTTCCATTGTCTGAGAGAAATAGCGCCCCTACAGGTTCAATTCCCGAACTTTTACTTTCACTTTTAAATCGGTTAAAAATACAAATAAATACTTAGATTTAATTCACACTGACAAGCTAAACCAACATATCTGATTATTACCGGTTCAGGGCTCATGGATAAATTATTTCTGGCCAGAGATACGTGAGAAACACGAGAGATGAATCACCGCTCTGAGCATGAGCGTGTGGAATGACGAGCTCAGAAAAAACGAGTTTATTCTTGTTTTATAGCTCTTAAAATTAAAATATTAAAGCGATATTACACAATTCACCAATTAGAACACACCAGGAGCTACATTCAGATGTTTTTGAACTGTTTGTGTGAAAATGAAATATTCGCGGCTGCCTATCTGAAATCACTGCCTCCGATCAGCGCGCACAGTGTCACAAGTTCAAAACAAACGAATTTATTATTGTTTAAGAGCTTTTTCAAATAAAATATTGTCATAAATGCACACAATACACCCATTATAACACAACACGTCCTAAATGCAGGTGTTTGTGACCCGTTTAAGTGTGCAAGACTATTTGAAAGCGCGACTGGCAGAATAACATGTATCTCTCGAGCTGCAGGATTCTGCCTTTCGTCGTAAGAATGAACACATCACGGACAAGATTATTTCAAAATACATAATAGCTTGGCGAATATAAACGAAAACAGCCACGTAGACATAAACTGTTGAGAAATAAATCTGAAGTGGATCTACTGGATTTGAATATTAAGTGACCGCATATACCAGCTGCTTCTGTCTTCAATTTTAATCTACATATAAAAAAGGAAACTCATTCATCTTGGCGGCTTTTTTAATGTGTGTACGTATTTATTTATTATTTTGCTCTAACAAGAATTAATCTATATTTAATTAAATCAATTACATTTTATTTTACATTTGATTTGTCCATTTCTGCATCTAAACGCCTAAAAACCTAAAACATGCTCTATTATACTATTGTTATCAATTTCTTTATCGTCTAATTTATCTGGTGTACACACTTTTATTTTCATAATAAACTTGTTTGTTAGATTATACACAGTTACAGTGGTCTATAATAAATATTAACAGGTTTTATTCAAGCTGTTTAGAATGATTGCAGTAGGCTAAATTGTTTTTATGTAAATCCCAAAAAATAAATTAAATAAATAAAAAACATTGGAAAACAATAACTGTTGTACTTTTTTATACATTTTGTATAATTTCATAGTTTATGCATTATAGTTATAAAAACAAATACATTTAGCCACTCACATAGAAATCTTAGGCCTTATCCTTTTCTGACAGTTTTAGGTTTTTTTTAAAAAATCTTAAAAAACCTTATTTGTGCTGCAGATAATAATTTCAAACTCATTTGATACTGATCTCTGACATCCTGTGACATGATATTTATTTGAATTTACATAATCACATGGATGTAACAGTAAAACTGTTCAGCTCACAGATCAAGACTAAGCTCTAATGCAAGCAGAACTTTCACAAATGCTTGTAGGTCAATAAAATCATTACAAAACACTTACAAATCATTTAAGGATTTGATAACACTGTAAAATAATGTCTAATTTGTTAAGATTAGCAAATGCATTGATAACACTTTATAATAACTGCACTCATTAGTAAATAGTCAGTTCATGCTTTATAAAGCCTTGTCCCAATATTAATAGTCATTAGTAAGCAGTTTATAAATACAGCTATAAATAGCTTGTTCTTGGTTTTATAAGCACATTTATTAAAAAGGAGAGTAAAGGGTCAGTTATCTTCCTATGAAAAATAAAAAAAATAAAATAAACAAACAACAACACAGATTGATACAGAACTCAGAAATGTTATTGTGGATTTATGATAAACTCAGCCTGTAAATGAATTCATTCTCCTCCAAGAAGACACAAGTAGTTCACACCAAACTGTTTTAACATGAAGCCATATACTGAAGATGTTAAATTGCGAATGGGTTTAGGATACCTTAAATGGTGTGGCCATAGCGATTTATTAAAGTAACATAAAAAAATACAATAGTAATTTTACTATATCTTTAAAATTTTTAATTCCAACTCTTCATAATTTTTTATATACGTAGAAGTCATCATTTGAAGGAAGCACAGTAAGTTTCATAGCTTTATCATTTTCAAGAGCCAGCATAAAATTAAAACTATCATAACTTATAAATCAAGCTTGCAATTCTTAGTACCAATAATGGCCACCAGATGGTGCTATAGGATTACTTTTAAATAATTATTGTAGAAACAAGTATGATTTAAATCATTTATAGAAATCTTTCAAAGAAAAATAATATGTATTTTATGTATTTTACTGATAAAATAACCCTCACATAATTAGAATAACAAGCTGAAGTATTGTGAACTGTATATTAAGAATAATTCTTTATAGGCTTTATGGACAGATACGTTTTGAGTGACTCTTGAAGGATCAGCACCACATCCTCTTTTACCACTGTTTATCTTACAGAACAGGTGCGAATTAATTTTGAATAGCTTGAATGGTTTTGTCATGGTGATTTTTTGAAATAACAGTAAAAAAGTAACCAGTAAATGTCTTTTATTTTTTTTAAGTGCAGCTTCTACACTGTAAAAAATAATTCAGTGGCTTAGTAAATTTCACAAAAATAAAGAGCTATATTAACTTAATAAAATCTTTTGAAATCATTTAAGTGATATTTTGAGTGGGTCAGATTAAAAAGAATAATTAAAAATCCAACAAATAATTTCTCTAAAATTTACATATATTATTTAAGTTTATGTAATGAAAATAAATAAGTATTTAACTAACTAATTATATTTTTAATATACCTTCAATATTTCTGGTGAATTCTAATAGACATATTTGATAATTATTTACTTGTACTGATCTGTTTTAGAAACTAAAATTATTAAGTATTTCCAACCAATTTTCCTAAATAAAGTTCCAACTTAATAAATGACAGTTTAAATAAATTGAGTAAATTTCGCGGCTAAAGTGATCACGTGTGCAGCTCCGCAGGAAAAAAAAAAATCTGCTTTCCTCAGCAGCGACGTCGACTAGCCATACACCTCACAGCTCCTGGTAAGTAACGTTAGTCAGCTAATCCTACTTACGTTTGTAACACTTTATTAAAAAGTTAATAATTATTAAGCATTTTCTAACAATTGTCTTTGTATTTTACGTCATATTCAACAAGTTTCGTAGCTTAATCGAAGTCACCTGAAGGACGGCTTTCCTCAGCAACGGCAAGACCCGCACTCCTCTCATATTGTGGTACGTTATGTAATTTAGCCAGCTAATACTAATTATGTTTGTGATGTTTAATTCAGAAGGTAATTATTAAGGATTTCCTAACAATTGTGTTTGTATTTTGCGTTATCTTAAGAAGTTTAACAAGTTTCGCGGCTCAAACAAGAGGCACCTGTCACTGAAGGACTGCTTTTCTCAGCAACGACGTGAACAGCATTACTCGAATTTCCTGTAAGTAACGTAGTCCTTTTATAACTATGTATATTTGCAATAATGTTTTCAAAAGTTGATTAAACATTGACCGTGTGTACGTGTACATAACAGTGTAGTTTTCGAAGTTAGTTAGTGGGGCAGCCATATGTATGTTAGTTTTTTTTTTTTTTTTTTTTTTTTTTTTGGAGTGGGTTAACGTTCGTACTATTTGGATCACCGTTTATTTCAACCGCCATTTGAAAGTCTAACGATAAGTGTACCGTGGTCCAGCAACTATAACTATACATGCCCAATGGAAAACGATTTTGTACAGGTTCCCCTTTGGGGTCAGTGGCTTGTCAAAAGGGAACACATCATTTATGAACTTTCAAATGACAACATTCTTTCTTGTAAAAAGCTGTCACGTTGTTGTAAAACATCATAATTACTACACGAACTCAAGTATGAGCTCTTAAATCACCACTACAAATACGCCATGCAAAAGTATTTAAAATGGCGTGGACATAACATAGACTGGTGCGTTTTAATCAGCTCCCACTATAGGGAGTTGGACAGTTTAAGGCCTGCTCCATTGTAAAATCATTCTAGTGCACTGAAACCTAGATCACATACAATATCGGTCAAAAGTTTGAAAACCGTAAGCTTTTTAATGTAACAAATCCAGACCTGGTGGGTATTGAAGGACAGCGGAGGCTGGGGGAGGGGTACGTTGTTTTAATTGAGTAAACTTCCTAAATTTCTTAAGAGTGTGTTTAAATATATTCATTTTGATTTGAAATTATTTGTAATATTTTTGTTCCCTGAAACAGATCAGTTTAATTTTCCATCCTTAAATAAATTGATAGAAATTTCACAAATATATTATGTGTATTATAAATAAACAATTTGTTAGTCTAATACTAAATTGTTTTAGTGGAAAAAATAAAATATAACTGTACATTTTAGATAAAATAAACTGTTGTATTTTTAGTCCGTTAATATGTTTACATTTATGCATTTGGCAGACACTTTTATCCAAAGTAACTTACATTGCATTTCAAGGTACACATTTACAATTTAATCAATTTTTGCTAGCGCCGACGCTCTACTGTTTGAGCCACAGGAAAGCCATCTTTTGTATAATCAAGTAAACTATATTCAGAGATTTTATTAAGTTAATAAAGTTAAATATTACTGTAATATTTACTAAGCCACAGAACTATTTAGAGGGTTTAGGGTTGAGTGTGAGGGTTAATGCAATGCATATTTTTTTCAAATAGTGCAATTAAACAAGCTTTTTTGTTTCCAAACCATTTTACTTAAATATTAAACATGTTTATAAAGAAATTGGTTGAAATAATGCAGACCTCAATAAAAGCCTATAGCATTGATTTACAGCATAGAAGCTCGCAGTTGGTCTCTTTTCGTTTTTCTTCTAGGTTTATTGTTAAAAATAAATGTCCCTATGTAGAAAATTAACCTGTCCTCTTGTTAAGAAGAATGCTGTTAATTTTTGCAACTCCTCCCCCTAGTAAACTTTGTTTGAGATTTTTGAATCATATGGTCCAACAGAATGTTTGCTTCTTCAGGTGCTACTTGTTTTGTGTATTTGTCACTTTCTTGTAACATTCAGTTTTGAATGTTAGCTCTAACCAGTTATCTTTAAAATTTGCCTGTAGGGTTCAGCTGATCTACCCGTCTTCGTACAAGCAGAGTTGGCAGAGGAGGTCATAAAAATCTACATCCTTCGAAACAATAATGGGGCAGTCAGCGATGTAATCTTGGGAATCTCAGCAGAGCCTGCTGCCATCTTTCAGGAGTCACATTGGATTTGAGATATCCCAAGACCCACAAATACAGGTCCTTCTCCAAAAATTAGCATATTGTGATAAAGTTCATTATTTTCCATAATGTAATGATAAAAATTAAACTTTCATATATTTTAGATTCATTGCACACCAACTGAAATATTTCAGGTCTTTTATTGTTTTAATACTGATGATTTTGGCATACAGCTCATGAAAACCATAAATTCCTATCTCAAAAAATTAGCTTATTTCATCTGACCAATAAAAGAAAAGTGTTTTTAATACAAAAAAGTCAACCTTCAAATAATTATGTTCAGTTATGCACTCAATACTTGGTCGGGAATCCTTTTGCAGAAATGACTGCTTCAATGCGGCGTGGCATGGAGGCAATCAGCCTGTGACACTGCTGATGTGTTATGGAGGCCCAGGATGCTTCGATAGCAGCCTTAAGCTCATCCAGAGTGTTGGATCTTGCGTCTCTCAACTTTCTCTTCACAATATCCCACAGATTCTCTATGGGGTTCAGATCAGGAGAGTTGGTAGGCCAATTGAGCACAGTAATACCATGGTCAGTAAACCATTTACCAGTGGTTTTGGCACTGTGAGCAAGTGCCAGGTCGTGCTGAAAAACGAAATCTTCATCTCCATAAAGCTTTTCAGCAGATGGAAGCATGAAGTGCTCCAAAATCTCCTGATAACTAGCTGCATTGACCCTGCCCTTGATAAAACACAGTGGACCAACACCAGCAGCTGACATGGCACCCCAGACCATCACTTACTGTGGGTACTTGATACTGGACTTCAGGCATTTTGGCATTTCCTTCTCCCCAGTCTTCCTCCAGACTCTGGCACCTTGATTTCCAAATGACATGCAAAATTAGCTTTCATCCGAAAAAAGTACTTTGGACCACTGAGCAACAGTCCAGTGCTGCTTCTCTGTAGCCCATTTACTGCACACGCCTGTGCACAGTGGCTCTGGATGTTTCTACTCCAGACTCAGTCCACTGCTTCCGCAGGTCCCCCAAGGTCTGGAATCGGTCCTTCTCCACAATCTTCCTCGGGGTCCGGTCACCTCTTCTCGTTGTGAAGCGTTTTTTGCCACACTTTTTCCTTCCCACAGACTTCCCACTGAGGTGCCTTGATACAGCACTCTGGGAACAGCCTATTCGTTCAGAAATTTCTTTCTGTGTCTTACCCTCTCACTTGAGGGTGTCAATGATGGCCTTCTGGACAGCAGTCAGGTCGGCAGTCTTACCCATGATGGCGGTTTTGAGTAATGAACCAGGCTGGGAGTTTTTAAAAGCCTCAGGAATCTTTTGCAGGTGTTTAGAGTTAATTAGTTGATTCAGATGATTAGGTTAATAGCTCGTTTAGAGAACCTTTTCATGATATGCTAATTTTTTGAGATAGGAATTTTGGGTTTTCATGAGCTGTATGCCAAAATCATCAGTATTAAAACAATAAAAGACCTGAAATATTTGGTTGGTGTGTTAGTTGGTGTGCAATGAATCTAGAATATATGAAAGTTAAATTTTTATCATTACATTACGGAAAATAATGAACTTCATCACAATATGCTAGTATTTTGAGAAGGTCCCTGTACTCACTTGAGTTGTTCCAAAAACTGTTTCTTGAGCTGGATCCTCCAAAACTCTGTTAATGTTCAGAGGTTAAAAAATTATCTTCTTGCATAGTAGTGGTTCATGGTCATCCCACAGAATGGGTATTCCTGATGGAAGTGTTTCTGTTATCTGATTAATTCTGTTGAAGACATAGTTCACCCCAAAAGATGATGTTGTCATAATTTACTCTTCCTCAATTTGTCCCAAACCTGTACGAGTTTCTTTCTTCTGTTGAACACAAAAGATATTTTAAGTGAAGTGACGTGACATTCAGCCAAGTATTAAAGAGTGTTGGTTAACGCAGTTAAAGGTTGCCATTGACTTTGCATAGTATACTTTTTTTTTTTTTTTTTTTTCCTATCATGGAAGTCAGTGGCAACTTTCAACTATCTGTTAACCAACATTCATTAAAATATATTTTGTGTTCAACAGGAGAAAGAAATTCGTACAGATTTGGGACAACCCGGGGGGGCGAGTACATTATGACAACATCATCTTTTTGGGTGAACTATCCCTTTAATATTGATGTAAGTGTTGCTTTTATATTTTTTTATGGTTTAATGTTGAGTGTGACTGCAAATGGCTGGTATGCACCAGGAACAAAGATGTCATTTCTCTTACGGCTATCGTATTTTACATGTAATCTACTTGAATACTAAGATGGATGAAATGTTTCATAAGGTTTAATCATTTCCCTTATGGCTACTTTACAGTTTTTAATTTTTGCAATCTACTGGAATATTAAAATGGATACAATGTTTCAAAGGTTGATTTTAGACTTTGTCTTATGTTTAATTGACAAATAAATTTTCAATAAAAAATGTGTTTCTTTCTTTATTTGGTTTTATTATATTAATTATAAAGGGTAAATGGTGTAAAAAAAAAAAAGTGAATGCAGCATTTTGATAATTTATAGTCCAATATTAAGTTAAATTCACTTTTACATGTAGTAAACGTAGCACATTTTTTTTTGGTAAAATTTCATCCAATATTTCAATTATATCTACTCAATATTTTTATTTTATTTTACATAGAATTACAGTTGTGGTGTTTTATAATTTTGATTATATCCAATTAATTTTATTTCTCATATAAAGTAATTCAGTTACTCAGATTTACTTAATTTTTTTACTTACAATTACTCAATTTAAACAGTATATTTCATTGATTTCACAGCTTTAAAATTTACTCAATTTTTTTGAGTGTAAAAATGTTTCACCAAAAAAATTGAGTAAATAATAGTTAAACTTTTTACAGTGTAAACACTTTAAAAAATATACACATAGAAGACAAGTCATTCTGAGGAAATATGCATAGTTTCATGACTATACAACACTATATGGATGATAGAAAATTAAAAAACTATCATACATCTGATGTCACTCTGTCCCTCTGTCACCGTGGGTAATGTGTGTGTGTGTGTGTGTGTTAAGTGAATTAGGTGTGAAACTATCAGGGAGCATTTAGTCTCCAGTGCCAACATTTTACAGAACTGCCACTTTCTGTGTCACTTATGTGTCAGGTTCTGAGAGATCTAAGATTCCAAAAAATGATTTAATTAGAATACCATGAAGTATTGTGAAATACTATATATTAAGACTTTATATATAGGCTTTATGAACAGATTAGAGTGACTCGTGAAGGACCAGCACCACCTCCTCTTGTTCGATGGTTTGAGGAATATATCTTCCAGAATCCAGGATTAAGATTTAAGAGCTCATTTTTATTCCACCTCCTTTCCTGAAAGTCTGTCTTGCAAAATTGACTAAAAATTAATCTTCACATTAATTCCTAATTATTTTGCAATTCTTTTTGTCAGTTCTTCTTAACCTGTTTTTTTCTTCTTCTTTTCTGACCTCATGACCCTGTCAGCATTTTTGTACGATGGTCAAGTCTTAATTTATCCATTTCTGTATTGCATTTGTGTTTGATATTTCTCATGGGTATTTCATAATTTTCGACTTTGAGTTAAAACAGTTTGAGTTAAAACTCTTTTTTAGCGCATTTCATCTGTAAAAGAAAACATGCCTAATAATTCTGCACACATGAATATAAGGAGTTTTTCTCTTCCAGCTTTCCTGGACTATTGTATAGCACTCATAAATGATTAAATAAAAAATAATGGTAGTTATTAAGATTGATATGGTTTGGAATTGGTAAAATGTGCTTGGAAAAAAATCACAATAAAACAATGTTTTAATGTTTAAGTTTGGAATATTAACTGACATGAATGAATTCTATATAAATATTATTCATGTTAACATAATGTTTATAAATGAAATCTTATTGTAAAGTGTTACTAAAGTTATATATATATATATATATATATATATATATATATATATATATATATATATATATATATATATATATATATATAGTTCTGTGAATGTGATTTTAAAGTCTAGATGATTCGGATTAACCCTTTAACTGCCATATCCCTTAAAACTTCACTGCCAGAGGGATATTGTGAATGCATGTGCCCGCTGGGCACAGTTTACCTGATGCCACCGGGGTGGCGATGGCATTGGTGGCTTGAGCCCGCCATCGCTGCTTGCAGCTATATTTAGGGCTCAAGCCTGGAGGGCGAGAGCCCTATTGTTTTCCTTAGGATTATTTGTTATTATTATTATTATTATTATTTTTCTTCAAGGTTTCGGGGGCTTTTGGGGCCCTTAACATGCTCAAAAACTCTTGAAAATTGGCACACACCTTGGAACCTGCAGCCATTAGGGCTGGGCAGAGTCTGATACACGGGCGTGGCACAGGGGCTCTACAGCGCCCCCTGTAGTACTGAGGGCCATATATCATGCATACTTGCACGTATACATATGAAACTTGGTACATATATATAACTCATCAAAGCAAACAACTTTCACACTGCATGTCATAAGCTCCGCCCAACAGGAAGTTGCCTATTTAGGGTTTTATGAAAAACACATGCTCTGGAATTTGATATACTCCTCTGAGGAACTCCGCCCGTTCACCACCAAACTCGGTGAACACGATCTCAAGACATTGAGGATGCTAAATTGCGAAGAGATTTTTGATATCTCGAACGGTTTGCCCGTGGCGAGGCGTTGAAATTATGGCGAGAAATGAGAAACATGAAATGTCTAATAACATCCACATACATTTCCTGAATTTGATCAAACTTAATTGGTTTGTTCATTCTATGATACCGATCATATATATGTGACTATTAGGAGTCAAAGTTATAGCGCCACCAACTGGCAGCAGAAAGTTAATCATTTTCAAAATGCTTTGAATTCAGCATCTTATTTTTACTTGATTTGCTTCAAACTTCATCAGAATAATGACAAAACACGGTCGAAGAAAATCTGTTGTGGGGATATTTATATCTAATATAGTGTTGCCATGGCAACGTGTCAAACTTGAATGTTCTGTTCTGGTGATTTTTAGGCAGATAACTAGCTCAGATTTACATGAAACTCAAAACAAATATCAGTATTAAAGATAGCTAGACCATGGCAAAAGCTTTTAAAAGGGCGTGGAAGAGGCACTCTATAGCGCCACCTTTTGTCAAAAGTGGGGGGGTTAGTTTTAGCTACAGACACCAAACTTGGTACATAAATTGTTCTTATCAAGACAGACAACTTTCTAATTCGCAGTCATAAGCTACGACCAACAGGAAGTTGGCTATTTTGACTTGAATATGGATTTTTGAGAATATTCTTTTGTGAATTAATGCATACTCCTCACAGGGGAAGTACACTATATACACCAAACTTTGTCTACATGAAGAAAAAACATTGAGGAACTTAAATTGCGAATGAATTTTGGATAGCTTGAACGGTTTTGTCGTGGTGATTTTTTTAAATAACAGTAAAAAGTGAAACATTAATCGTCTTGTATTTTTAAATTGCAGCTTCCAAACCTTTAAAAAACATTTTTCATTTAGAAAACCAGTGATTCTGAGGAAATATGCATAGTTTCATGACTTTACATCATTGTATGATTAAAAGAAAATTAAAAAACTGTCAGACATC
This sequence comes from Carassius auratus, assembly GCF_003368295.1. Classification (NCBI taxonomy): domain Eukaryota; kingdom Metazoa; phylum Chordata; class Actinopteri; order Cypriniformes; family Cyprinidae; genus Carassius; species Carassius auratus. The sequence continues at coordinate 20,537 of NW_020529363.1, forward strand.
TGATCTCACTCTGTCACTCTGTGTGAGGAATGTATGTGTGTTGACTGTCTGTGTGTGTGTGTGAGTGTGAGTGGGGGAGGGGTGTGAGCTGAGTAGCAGACAGACAGAGAGAGAGAGTGAGAGAGAGAGAGTGAGAGAGAGAGAGAGAGAGAGAGAGAGAAAGACTTAAACATCTCTTTAATCACCAGAAAAAAACTGTATTTTAAATTGTTGTTTTTTTTGTTGTTGTTGCTAATTGTGCTGTTTTCATTACAGCTTAAGAAATCTCTTAGGCCTTATCCTTTTCTGACAGTTTCAGGGATTAAAAAAAAAATTCTAAAAATACTTGTGGTGCAAATTATAATTTCAAACTCATTTGATACTGACCCCTGAAACCCTGTGACATGACATTTATTTGAATTTACATAATCTCATGGATGTAACAGTAAACCTGTTCAGCTCAGAGATGAAGACTAAGCTGTGATGCAAGCTATTTAACTATTTCACAAATGCTTATAGGTTAATGAAATCATAACAAAACATTTTTTAATTATTTAAGGATTTGGTAACACTTTAAAATAATGTCTCAATTGTTAACATTAGTAAATGCATTGGTAACACTTCATAATAGCTGCACTCCTTAGCTAAGCATTAGTAAATAGGCAGTTCATGCTTTATATAGACTTCTCCCAAAATTAATATTTTAGAAAGCATTTTATAAATACAGCTATAATTAAATTGTTCATGGTTTATATGCACATTTATTTTGAGGAGATTAAAGGCTGTAATCTTCCTAAAATTAAAAAATAAATAAATAAATAAATAAACACAGAACTCAGAAATATTTATTTCAAGATGCAATAAAAGAAAACTGTATGTATATGTGTATATATATATATATATATATATATATATATATATATGTATATGTATATGTATATATATATATATATATATATATATATATATATATATGTATATATATATATATATATATATATATATATATATATATATATTTACATGTATATATATATATATATATATATATATATATATATATATATACAGGATTGCATAAGTTTATATTTATTTATTTTTTATCAAGTGTACAGCTAATAATAATAATAATAATAATACTAAATACTAATAATGCATTTTATTTAGTTTTAGCTACAGACAGCAAACTTGGTACATAAATTGTTCTTATCAAGACGGACAACTTTCTAATTCACAGTCATAAGCTACAACCAACAGGAAGTCCGCTATTTTGATTTAAATATGGATTTTGGGGAAAATTATTTTGTGAATTACACACCAAACTTTGTCTACATGTTGCAAAAACATTGAGGAACTTAAATTGCGAATGGATTTTGGTTAGCTTGAACGGTTTTGTAGTGGTGGTTTTTTGAAATGACAGTGAAAAGGGAATCATTAATTGGCTTGTATTTTTAAATTGCAGCTTCCAAACATTTCAAAGCATTTTTTTCATACAGAGATCAAATCATTCTGAGGAAATATGCATAGTTTCATGACTTTACAACACTGTATGGACAGAAACACAAAATTAAAAAACTGTCAGACTTCTTTACTGACATGATCTCACTCTGGCCACTCTGTCTGTCTGAGGGAAGTGAGGTCACCATTTTTTGTCCAATGGTCAAGTCTTAACCTAATTATTGTTAATTATCTTAAAATAATCATTGTTCATGTTAACATAGTTAATGTTTATGAATAAAATATTATTGTAAAGTGTTATTAAAGTTATATATATGGTTCTGTGAAAGTGATTTCAAAGTCTAGATGATTCAGATTAACCCTTTAACTGCCGTATCCCTTAATATCTGACTGCCAGAAGGCTATTGTGAATGCATGTGCCCGCTGAGCACAATTTACCTGATGCCACAGTGGTGGCGTTGCACTGATGGCTTGAGCCCGCCATCGCTGCTTGCAGCTATATTTATTATTTATTCTTCTAATTTTTTTCCAAGGTTTCGGGGGCTTTTGGGGTCCTTAACATGCTTAAAAAGTCTTGAAAACTGGCACACACATTGGAACCTGCGGCCATTAGGGCCGGGCAGAGACTGATACACGGGCGTGGCACAGGGGCTCTACAGCACCCCCTGGAATACTGAGGGCCATATATCATACATACTTGCACGTAGACACACGAAACTCGGTACACATGTAGATCTCATCAAACCAAACAACTTTCGTACTACATGTCATAGGCTCCGCCCAACAGGAAGTTGGCTATTTTGGGTTTAGTAGTCATATTTTTCGTCAAAGTTGTGGGGGCTTTTGGGGTCCTTAACATACTCAAAAACTCTTGAAAATTTGCACACACTTTGGAATCTGTGGCCTTTAGGAGCCTGCAGAAGCTGGGACCCGGGCGTGGCACAGGGGCTCTACGGCGCCCCCTGGATCACAGTCAGAAATGTTGATGTATAGCTCACACATACTTGCCAATATTCATATGAAACTCAGTACACATATAGATCTCATTGTGCCGAACAACTTTCGTATTGAATATCATAGGCTCCGCCCAACAGGAAGTCAGCTATTTAGAGTTATGTAAAAAGCGCATGCTCTGGAATTTGAAATACTTGTCATAGGTTTTTTACTCGATTGCCGCCAAACTCGGTCAACATGATCTCAAGACATTGGGGATGAAAAATTGCCAGGGGATTTTTGATATCTCGAACGGTTTGCTCGTGGCGAGGCTTTGAAATTATGGCGAGAAATGAGAAACAGGAAGTGTCTAATACCATCCACATACATTTCCTAATTTTAATCAAACTTCATCAGATTATTCATTGTATGATGTCGATCGCATATATGTGACTATTAGGAGTCAAAGTTATAGCGCCACCAACTGGCAGCAGGAAGTGTGTCATTTTCAAAATGCTTTGAATTCAGCATCTTATTTTTACTCGATTTGCTTCAAACTTCATCAGAATAATGTTAAAACACAGCCGATATAAATCTGCAAGGGGGATATTGATATCTAAAAATATTGTTGCCGTGGCAAGATGTCAAACTGGAATACTTCTCAGGTGATTTTGAGTCATATAACATACTTAGAATTTCATCAAACTCAGAACACATATCAGTATTAGTGACAGCTAGACACTGGCACAATTTCATAAGAGGGCGTGGAAGAGGCACTCTATAGCGCCACCTTTTGTCAAAAGTGGGGGGGTTAGTTTTAGCTACAGACACCAAACTCAGTACAAAAATTGTTCTTATCAAGATGGACAACTTTCTAATTCACAGTCATCAGCTACGACCAACAGGAAGTCGGCTATTTTGATTTGAATGTGGATTGTTTTTTACATTTAGCTGTGAATTAATGCATACTGCTCAGAGGAGAGTAACACTATACACACCAAACTTTGTCTACATGTTGAAAAAACATTGAGGAACTTAAATTGTGAACGGGTTTTGGATAGCTTGGATGGTTTTGTCGTGGTGATTTTTTTAAATGACAGTAAAGATGGAATTATTAATTTTCCTGCATTTTTAAATTCCAAACACTTCAAAACCTTTTTACATGCAGAAAAAAAGTTATTCTGAGTAAATATGCATAGTTTCATGACTTTACAACACTGTATGGATAACAGAAAATTAAAAAAAAATAATAATAAATACTTGGATTTAATTCACACTGACAAGCTAAACCAACATATATGATTATTATCAGGTCAGGGCTCATTAATAATTGATGTGTGGTCAGTGATACGTGAGAAACAGGAGAGATGAATCACCGCTCTGAGCACCAGCGTGTGGAATGATGAGCTCAGAAAAAACGAGTTTATTCTTGTTTAAGAGCTTTTTAAAATAAATTATTGCCATAAATGCACACAATGCATCCATTATAACACACCAAGAGCTAAATGCAGGTGTTTGTGACCCGTTTATGTGTGCAAGACTATTTGAAAGCGCGACTGGCAGAATAACATATATCTCTCGAGCTGCTGGATTCTGCCTTTCGTCGTAAGAACGAACACATCTCGGACAAGATTATTTCAAAATACATAATAGCTTGGCGAATATAAACGAAAACAGCCACGTGAACATAAACTGTTGAGAAATAAATCTGAAGTGGATGTACTGGATTTTAATATTGAGTGACCGCATATACCAGCTGCTTCTGTCTTCAATTTTAATCGATATAAAAAATTAAACTCATTCATCTTGGCTGCTTTTTTAATGTGTGTACGTATTTATTTATTATTTTGCTCTAACAAGACTTAATCTATATTTAATTAAATCAATTACATTTTATTTTACATTTGATTTGTCCATTTCTGCATCTAAACGCCTAAAAACCTAAAACATGCTCTATTATACTATTGTTAGCAATTTCTTTATCGTTCAATTTATCTGGTGTACACGCTTTTATTTTCATAATAAACTTGTTTGTTAGATTATACACAGTTACAGTGGTCTATAATCAGTGATGGGAATAATGGCGTTATAAATAACGGCGTTACTAACGGCATTACTTTTTCCAGTTACGAGTAATCTAATTGATTACTCTTCTCATCTTAATAACGCCGTTACCGTTACTGCCAAAAATGCGGCGCGTTACTATAACAGATGATGAAGCTGTTCTTTTTTTTTCATCAGACCAACTAGATCTCTGAGCGAGAGGCAAATATTTTTTTTTTACTGTTCTTCCTTGGTTAGTGGGCAGAGCACGAGACAAGCCCATAAATGCTGACGATTGGCTGAGGTAGAGTAAAATGTCATTGTAAGCCAATCAGAGGTAGAGTTGGGCGGGTGTTCGAAAGCACGCATAGTAGTGATGGGAATTCGGCTCTTTTGACTCAGCTCACTGAAAAGAGCCGGCTCTTTGGCTCACAAACGGCTCTTTAAATGACTTTGACTATAATATTTCAATTTTTATTACATAATTATTTAATTTCTATAGGCTAAATTTGAAAAAATAGAGTCGGCTCTTCAGATATGCGAGCCAGCTCCCGAAGTTCAACTAAAAGAGCCGGCTCTTAGAGTCGGCTCATTCGCGAATCGCGAACGACTCATCAAAAGCTCATTCGCGAACGAGTAGATCCATCATCACTAACGCTCATTCGCGTACGACCCATCATCACTAACGCTCATGAATTGCGAACAACCCATCATAACGCATAGTCGGACAGGACAGGACACACAAGGAACAACACAAGCCAGTCAGTCAACGAGAGACAGGTATGGCGACGAGCCCAAATAATCCAACAGTAGCCTTCTCTAAATAGAAGTATACATTACCTTTTCCTTCAAGAAATTAAAGAAACAATAAAAGGAAATATCAAAAGTTCCCAAAAATCTATCGTGTTATTTGCATTGATCCACTATATAAACATAATATCTACATACATGGAATTTGATTGGAGGCTAGTCTCACTTCAGATGTGTGTACAATGTTTCATGTTTCTGTTAATAATGTATTGTATTAAGTGTCCATTTCATTATAATATTCAGATTTATCATAAATAATTGAACATGCACATGTATTTTAAGTTCCTTTAAAGAGGGGTAGAGGTGGGGTCACATTTGAGCATTTAAAATTTAATTTTACTTGAAAGTAACGCAATAGTTACTTTCTTAAGTAACTAGTTACTTTTAAAATTTGTAACTGAGTAACTAATTTAGTTACTTTTTGGAAGAAGTAACTAGTAACTGTAACTAATTACTTTTTAAAAGTAACTTGCCCAACACTGTCTATAATAAATATTAACAGGTTTTATTCAAGCTGTTTAGAATGATTGCCATAGGCTAATTTTTTAAAATGTAAATCCAAAAAAAAAAAAAAAAAAAAAAAATTAAATAAATAAAAAACATTGGAAAAGAATAACTTGTACTTTTTTATACATTTTGTATAGTTTCATAGTTTATGCATTATAGTTATAAAAACAAACAAATTTAGCCACTCACATAGAAATCTTGGGCCTTATCCTTTTCTGACAGTTTTAGGGATGTTTAAAAAGCCTAAAAAACCTTATTTGTGCTGCAAATAATAATTTCAAACTAATTTGATACTGACCTCTGACATCCTGTGACATGATATTTATTTGAATTTACATAATCTCATGGATGTAACAGTAAATCTTTTCAGTTCACAGATCAAGACTAAGCTGTAATGCAAGCAGAACTTTCACAAATGCTTGTAGGTCAATAAAATCATTACAAAACACTTACAAATCATTTAAGGGATTTGATAACACTGTAAAATAATATTTAATTTGTTAACATTAGCAAATGCATTGATAACACTTTATAATAACTGCACTCATTTGTAAATAGTCAGTTCATGCTTCATAAAGCCTTGTCCCAATATTAATAGTCAGTAGTAAGCAGTTTATAAATACAGCTATAAATAGCTTGTTCTTGGTTTATAAGCACATTTATTAAAAAGGAGAGTAAAGGGTCAGTTATCTTCCTATGAAAAATAAAAAAATAAAAATAAACAAACAACAACACAGATTGATACAGAACTCAGAAATGTTATTGTGGATTTATGATAAACTCAGCCTGTAAATGAATTCATTCTCCTCCAAGAAGACACAAGTAGTTCACACCAAACTTTTTTAACATGAAGCCAATATCCTGAAGATGTTAAATTTCGAATGGGTTTAGGATACCTTAAATGGTGTGGCCATAGTGATTTATTAAAGTAACATAAAAAATACAATAGTTATTTTACTATATCTTTAAAATTTTTAATTCCAACTCTTCATAATTTTTATATACCTAGAAATCATCATTTGAAGGAAGCACAGTAAGTTTCATAGCTTTATCATTTTCAAGAGCCAGCATAAAATTAAAATTATCATAACATATAAATCAAGCTTGCAATTCTTAGTACCAATAATGGCCACCAGATGGAGCTATAGGATTACTTTTAAATAATTATTGTAGAAACAAGTATGATTTAAATCATTTATAGAAATCTTTCAAAGAAAAATAATATGAATTTTATGTATTTTACTGATAAAATGACCCTCACTTAATTAGAATAACAAGCTGAAGTATTGTGAACTGTATATTAAGAATAATTCTTTATAGGCTTTATGGACAGATACGTTTTGAGTGACTCTTGAAGGTTCAGCACCACATCCTCTTTTACCACTGTTTAAAGAATGTATCTTACAGTACAGGTGCGGATGAATTTTGAATGGCTTGAATGGTTTTGTCGTGGTGATTTTTTGAAATAACAGTAAAAAAGTAACCAGTAAATGTCTTTTATTTTTTTAAGTGCAGCTTCTAAACGCTTCAAAAAATGTACACATAGAAGACAAGTCATTCTGAGGAAATATGCATAGTTTCATGACTATACAACACTATATGGATGATAGATAATTAAAAAACTATCACACATCTGATGTCACTCTGTCCCTCTGTCACTGTGGGTAATGTGTGTTTGTGTGTGTGTTAAGTGAATTAGGTGTGAAACTATCAGGGAGCATTTAGTCTCCAGTGCCAACATTTTACAGAACTGCCACTTTCCTGGAGTCTCAGAATTACAATGTGTCAGGTTCTGAGAAATCAAAGATTCCAAAAAATGATTTAATTAGAATACCATGAAGTATTGTGAAATACTATATATTAAGACTTTATATATAGGCTTTATGAACAGATTGGAGTGACTCGTGAAGGACCAGCACCACCTCCTCTTGTCCGATGGTTTGAGGAATATATCTTCCAGAATCCGGGATTAAGCTCATTTTTATTCCACCTCCTTTCCTGAAAGTCTGTCTTGCAGAATTGACTAAAATTAATCTTCACATTAATTCCTAATTATTTTGCAATTATTTTTGTCAGTTCTTCTTGACCTGTTTTTTTTTTCTTCTTCTTTTCTGACCTCATGACCCAGTCAGCATTTTTGTACAATGGTCACGTCTTAACTTATCTATTTCTGTATTGCATTTGTGTTTGATATTTCTCATGGGTATTTCATAATTTTCGACTTTGAGTTAAAACAGTTTGAGTTAAAACTCTTTTTTAGCGCATTTCATCTGTAAAAGAAAACATGCCTAATATGCACATGAATATAAGGAGTTTTTCTCTTCCAGCTTTCCTGGAATATTGTATAGCACTCATAAATGATTAAATAAAAAATAATGGTAGTTATTAAGATTGATATGGTTTGGAATTGGTAAAATGTGCCTGGAAAAAAAATCACAATAAAACAATGTTTTAATGTTTAAGTTTGGAATATTAACTGACATGAATGAATGCTATATAAATATTGTTCATGTTAACATAATGTTTATAAATGAAATCTTATTGTAAAGTGTTACTATATATATATATATATATATATATATTGTTCTGTGAATGTGATTTTAAAGTCTAGATGATTCGGATTAACCCTTTAACCGCCATATCCTTTAAAACCTCACTGCCAGAGGGATATTGTGAATGCATGTGCCCGCTGGGCACAGTTTCCCTGATGCCACCAGGGTGGCGATGGCATTGGTGGCTTGAGCCCGCCATCGCTGCTTGCAGCTATATTTATTAGGGCTCAAGCCCGAAGGGGCGAAGAGCCCTATTGTTCTTCTAAGGATTATTCTTCTTCTTATTATTTTTTTTATTTTTTATTAAACCTTCCAGGGGTTTTTAGGGGCCTTAACATGCTCAAAAACTCTTGAAAATTGGCACACACATTGGAATCTGCGGCCATCAGGACGCTGCAGAGGCTGGGACCCGGGCGTGGCACAGGGACTCTACAGCGCCCCCTGGAACACCTTCAGAAATCTTGAACCATAGCTCACACACACTTGCATGTATTTATATGAAACTCGGGACACTTATAGATCTCATTAAGCCGAACAACTTTCACACTTTATGTCTTAGGCTCTGCCCAACAGGAAGTCAACTATTCAGGGCTGTTTAAAAAAAGCATGCTCTGGAATTTGAAATACTCCTCTGAGGTTTTCAACCCGTTCGTCACGAAACTCGGTTGAACATGATCTCAAGACATTGGGGATGAAAAATTGCGAGGGGATTTTTGATATCTCGAACGGTTTGCCCGTGGTGAGGCGTTGAAATTATGGCGAGAAATGAGAAACAGGAAATGTCTAATAACGTCCACATACATTTCCTGAATTTGATCAAACTTCATTGGTTTGTTCGTTGTATGATACAGATCGTATATATTGTGACTATTAAGAGTCAACGTTATAGCGCCACCAACTGGCAGCAGGAAGTGAGTCATTTTCAAAATGTTTTGAATTTAGCATCTTATTTTTACTCGATTTCTTAAAACTTCATCAGAATAATGACAAAACACGGCCGATGTAAATCTGTTGTGGGGATATTGATATCTAATATGGCGTTGCCATGGCAACGTGTCAAACTTGAATGTTCTGTTATGGTGAGTTTGAGGCAGACAACAAGCTCAGATTTACATGAAACTCAAAATACATATCGGTATTATTGATAGCTAGACAATGGCAAAAGCTTTTAAAAGGGCGTGAAGGAGGCACTCTATAGCGCCACCTTTTGTCAAAAGTGGGGGGGTTAGTTTTAGCTACAGACACAAAACTTGGTACATAAATTGTTCTAATCAAGACGGACAACTTTCTAATTCACAGTCATAAGCTACGATCAACAGGAAGTCGGCTATTTTGATTTGAATGTGTATTTTTGAGATTTTACAGTTGTGAATTAATGCATACTCCTCACAGGGGAAGTACACTATACACACCAAACTTTGTCTACATGAAGAAAAACCATTGAGGAACTTAAATTGCGAACGGATTTTGGTTAGCTTGAACGGTTTTGTCGTGGTGAATTTTTGAAATGACAGTAAAAAGGGAAACATTAATTGTCTTGTATGTTTAAATTGCAGCTTCCAAACACTTCAAAGCATTTTTTTATACAAAGATCAAATCATTCTGAGGAAATATGCATAGTTTCACGACTTTACAACACTGTATGGATAAAGAAAATTAAAAAACTGTCAGACTTCTCAACTGACATGATCTCACTCTGGCCACCCTGTCTGTGTGAGGGAAGGGAGGGGGAGAGGGAGGGGGAGTGTGAGGGGGTTGGTGACTGTGACAGTGTGTGTGGACTGTAGGGAGGGGCTGTCTGGCAGAGAGAGAGAGAGAGAGAGACCTAATCATCCCTTTAATAATCAGGAAAAAAAAATTGTATTTTAAATTGTTATTGTTTTTTGTTGTTGCTAATGGTGGTGTTTTTTCCTTTCATTACAGGTTAAGAAATCTCTTAGGCCTTATCCTTTTCTGACAGTTTTAGGGATTTAAAAACATCCTAAGAACCCTAATTTGTGCTGCAAAAATATAATTTCAAACTCATTTGATACTGACCTATGACAACCTGTGACGTGACATGACATTTATTAATCTCATGGATGTAACAGTAAAACTCTTCAACTGACAGATAAAGCTGCAATGCAAGCAAAACTATTTCACAAATGCTTATAGGTCATTAAAATCATTACAAAACACTAATACATTATTTAAGGATTTGGTAACACTGTAAAATAATGTCTAATTTGTTAACATTATGCAGTATAACATAGTATGCAGTCTTCGTAGGGCACCAACTCCCAGAGGGGGCACCATCCCAGTTGCTCAAAAAAAAAAAAAAAAAAAAAAAACATGCGCCATTCTCCATCCGCGCTCGCGACCTCACACCTCATGTTTGCGGCTGAATGTTCGTAATTGATGGATGGACATCTATGCCTGGTATAGGACATCAGCAATCCGGCACAGAGAAAAGAAAACTAAAGAAAATAAAACAGGCAATAAAGTTGTCTTGACATTGGACTTTCTAGAGTCTCAAATTTAGGGCCGGTCTCTAAAGTTACATGTGATATTGTTATACACTTTTCTAACGTCAGTAGCATTTGAAGAGAATGACTTACAGTCATAAAAACAACTGTAATTGTTCATCTAGGTGACAGCTATAATGCACAATTAAATTGAATGTTTGATATTTATTACAACAAACTGTAAGTCATATGTAAATTATGCTACTTTTTCACATGGGCTCAAATGCAAATTTGAAGCTCAATAGCATTTGAGAAGAAAGACTTGCAGTCACAAAGCAATTGTAATGTGTTCATATAGGTGTCAGCTACAATGCACACCTTATACATTTTTTATAAATATTAAAATAAAGTGTTACTAAAGTTATATATATTGTTCTGTGTATGTGATTTCAAAGTCTAGATTGGTCGGATTAACCCTTTAACTGCCGCATCCCTTAAAAACTGATTGTCAGAGGGTTACTGTAAATGCTTATGCCCGCTGGGCACAGTTATCCTGATGCCACCGGGGTGGCGTTGCACTGATGGCTTGAGCCCGACATCGCTGCTTGCAGCTATATTTTATTTTTGATTT
>NW_020529364.1:0-14226 GCF_003368295.1 Carassius auratus
TACTGAGGGCCATATATCATACATACTTGCACGTAGACACAGAAACTCGGTACACATGTAGATCTCATCAAACCAAACAACTTTCGTACTACATGTCATAGGGCTCCCCCAACAGGAAGTTTGGCTATTGTGGGGTTAGTATCATATTTTTCGTCAAAGTTGTGGGGCTTTTGGGGTCCTTAACATACTCAAAAACTCTTGAAAATTTGCACCACTTTGGAATCTGTGGCCTTTAGGAGCTGCAAGAAGCTGGGACCCGGGCGTGGCACAGGGGCTCTACGGCGCCCCTGGATCACAGTCAGAAATGTTGATGTATAGCTCACACATACTTGCCAATATTCATATGAAAACTCAGTACACATATAGATCTCATTGTGCCGAACAACTTTCGTATTGAATATTCATAGGCTCCGCCCAACAGGAAGTCAGCTATTTAGAGTTATGTAAAAAGCGCATGCTCTGGAATTTGAAATACTTGTCATAGGTTTTTTACTCGATTGCCGCCAAATCGGTCAACATGATCTCAAGACATTGGGATGAAAAATTGCCAGGGGATTTTTTGATATCCGAACGGTTTGCTCGTGGCGAGGCTTTGAAATTATGGCGAGAAATGAGAAACAGAAGTGTCTAATACCATCCACATACATTTCCTAATTTTAATCAAACTTCATCATTATTCATTGTATGATGTCGATCGCATATATGTGACTATTAGGATCAAAGTTATAGCGCCACCACTGGCAAGGCAAGTGTGTTCATTTTCAAAATGCTTGAATTCAGCATCTTATTTTTACTCGATTTGCTTCAAACTTCATCAGAATAATGTTTAAAAACACAGCCGATATAAATCTGCAAGGGGGATATTGATATCTAAAAATATTGTTGCCGTGGCAAGATGTCAAACTGGAATACTTCTCAGGTGATTTTGAGTCATATAACATACTTAGAATTTCATCAAACTCAGAACACATATCAGTATTAGTGACAGCTAGACACTGGCACAATTTCATTAAGAGGGCGTGGAAGAGGCACTCTATACGCTGCCACCTTTTGTCAAAAGTGGGGGGGGTTAGTTTTAAGCTACAGACAACCAAACTCAGTACAAAAATTGTTCTTATCAAGATGGACAACTTTCTAATTCACAAGTCATCAGCTACGACCAACAGGAAGTCGGCTATTTTTGATTTGGAATGTGGATTGTTTTTTACATTTAGCTGTGAATTAATGCATACTGCTCAGAGGAGAGTAACACTATACACACAATACTTTGTCTACATGTTGAAAAAACATTGAGGAACTTAAATTGTGAACGGGTTTTGGATAGCTTGGATGGTTTTGTCGTGGTGATTTTTTTAAATGACAGTAAGATGGAATTATTAATTTTCCTGCATTTTTAAATTCCAAACACCTTCAAAACCTTTTTACATGCAGAAAAAAAGTTATTCTGAGTAATATGCCATAGTTTCATGACTTTACAAACACTGTATGGATAACAGAAAATTAAAAAAAAAATAATAATAAATACTTGGATTTAATTCACACTGACAAGCTAAACCAACATATATGATTATTATCAGGTCAGGGCTCATTAATAATTGATGTGTGGTCAGTGATACGTGAGAAACAGGAGAGATGAATCACCGCTCTGAGCACCAGCGTGTGGAATGATGAGCTCAGAAAAAACGAGTTTATTCTTGTTTAAGAGCTTTTAAAATAAATTATTGCCATAAATGCACACAATGCATCCATTATAACACACCAAGAGCTAAATGCAGGTGTTTGTGACCCGTTTATGTGTGCAAGACTATTTGAAAGCGCGACTGGCAGAATAACATATATCTCTCGAGCTGCTGGATTCTGCCTTTCGTCGTAAGAACGAACACATCTCGGACAAGATTATTTCAAAATACATAATAGCTTGGCGAATATAAACGAAAACAGCCACGTGAACATAAACTGTTGAGAGAATAAATCTGAAGTGGATGTACTGGATTTAATATTGAGTGACCGCATATACCAGCTGCTTCTGTCTTCAATTTTAATCGATATAAAAATTAAACTCATTCATCTTGGCTGCTTTTTTAATGTGTGTACGTATTTATTTATTATTTTGCTCTAACAAGACTTAATCTATATTTAATTAAATCAATTACATTTTATTTTACATTTGATTTGTCCATTTCTGCATCTAAACGCCTAAAACCTAAAACATGCTCTATTATACTATTGTTAGCAATTTCTTTATCGTTCAATTTATCTGGTGTACACGCTTTTATTTTCATAATAAACTTGTTTGTTAGATTATACACAGTTTACAGTGGTCTATAATCAGTGATGGGAATAATGGCGTTATAAATAACGGCGTTACTAACGGCATTACTTTTTCCAGTTACGAGTAATCTAATTGATTACTCTTCTCATCTTAATAACGCCGTTACCGTTACTGCCAAAAAATGCGGCGCGTTACTATAACAGATGATGAAGCTGTTCTTTTTTTTTCATCAGACCAAACTAGATCTCTGAGCGAGAGGCAAATATTTTTTTTTTACTGTTCTTCCTTGGTTAGTGGGCAGAGCACGAGACAAGCCCATAAATGCTGACGATTGGCTGAGGTAGAGTAAAATGTCATTGTAAGCCAATCAGAGGTAGAGTTGGGCGGGTGTTCGAAAGCACGCATAGTAGTGATGGGAATTCGGCTCTTTTGACTCAGCTCACTGAAAAGAGCCGGCTCTTTGGCTCACAAACGGCTCTTTAAATGACTTTGACTATAATATTTCAATTTTTATTACATAATTATTTAATTTCTATAGGCTAAATTTGAAAAAATAGAGTCGGCTCTTCAGATATGCGAGCCAGCTCCCGAAGTTCAACTAAAAGAGCCGGCTCTTAGAGTCGGCTCATTCGCGAATCGCGAACGACTCATCAAAAGCTCATTCGCGAACGAGTAGATCCATCATCACTAACGCTCATTCGCGTACGACCCATCATCAACTAACGCTCATGAATTGCGAACAACCCATCATAACGCATAGTCGGACAGGACAGGACACACAAGGAACAACACAAGCCAGTCAGTCAACGAGAGACAGGTATGGCGACGAGCCCAAATAATCCAACAGTAGCCTTCTCTAAATAGAAGTATACATTACCTTTTCCTTCAAGAAATTAAAGAAACAATAAAAGGAAATATCAAAAGTTCCCAAAATCTATCGTGTTATTTGCATTGATCCACTATATAAACCATAATATCTACATACATGGAATTTGATTGGAGGCTAGTCTCACTTCAGATGTGTGTACAATGTTTCATGTTTCTGTTAATAATGTATTGTATTAAGTGTCCATTTCATTATAATATTCAGATTTATCATAAATAATTGAAACATGCACATGTATTTTAAGTTCCTTTAAAGAGGGGTAGAGGTGGGGTCACATTTGAGCATTTAAAATTTAATTTTACTTGAAAGTAACGCAATAGTTACTTTCTTAAGTAACTAGTTACTTTTAAAATTTGTAACTGAGTAACTAATTTAGTTACTTTTTGGAAGAAGTAACTAGTAACTGTAACTAATTACTTTTTAAAAGTAACTTGCCCAACACTGTCTATAATAAATATTAACAGGTTTTATTCAAGCTGTTTAGAATGATTGCCATAGGCTAATTTTTTAAAATGTAAATCCAAAAAAAAAAAAAAAAAAAAAAAATTAAATAAATAAAAAACATTGGAAAAGAATAACTTGTACTTTTTTATACATTTTGTATAGTTTCATAGTTTATGCATTATAGTTATAAAAACAAACAAATTTAGCCACTCACATAGAAATCTTGGGCCTTATCCTTTTCTGACAGTTTTAGGGATGTTTAAAAAGCCTAAAAACCCTTATTTGTGCTGCAAATAATAATTTCAAACTAATTTGATACTGACCTCTGACATCCTGTGACATGATATTTATTTGAATTTACATAATCTCATGGATGTAACAGTAAATCTTTTCAGTTCACAGATCAAGACTAAGCTGTAATGCAAGCAGAACTTTCACAAATGCTTGTAGGTCAATAAAATCATTACAAAACACTTACAAATCATTTAAGGGATTTGATAACACTGTAAAATAATATTTAATTTGTTAACATTAGCAAATGCATTGATAACACTTTATAATAACTGCACTCATTTGTAAATAGTCAGTTCATGCTTCATAAAGCCTTGTCCCAATATTAATAGTCAGTAGTAAGCAGTTTATAAATACAGCTATAAATAGCTTGTTCTTGGTTTATAAGCACATTTATTAAAAAGGAGAGTAAAGGGTCAGTTATCTTCCTATGAAAAATAAAAAAATAAAAATAAACAAACAACAACACAGATTGATACAGAACTCAGAAATGTTATTGTGGATTTATGATAAACTCAGCCTGTAAATGAATTCATTCTCCTCCAAGAAGACACAAGTAGTTCACACCAAACTTTTTTAACATGAAGCCAATATCCTGAAGATGTTAAATTTCGAATGGGTTTAGGATACCTTAAATGGTGTGGCCATAGTGATTTATTAAAGTAACATAAAAAATACAATAGTTATTTTACTATATCTTTAAAATTTTTAATTCCAACTCTTCATAATTTTTATATACCTAGAAATCATCATTTGAAGGAAGCACAGTAAGTTTCATAGCTTTATCATTTTCAAGAGCCAGCATAAAATTAAAATTATCATAACATATAAATCAAGCTTGCAATTCTTAGTACCAATAATGGCCACCAGATGGAGCTATAGGATTACTTTTAAATAATTATTGTAGAAACAAGTATGATTTAAATCATTTATAGAAATCTTTCAAAGAAAAATAATATGAATTTTATGTATTTTACTGATAAAATGACCCTCACTTAATTAGAATAACAAGCTGAAGTATTGTGAACTGTATATTAAGAATAATTCTTTATAGGCTTTATGGACAGATACGTTTTGAGTGACTCTTGAAGGTTCAGCACCACATCCTCTTTTACCACTGTTTAAAGAATGTATCTTACAGTACAGGTGCGGATGAATTTTGAATGGCTTGAATGGTTTTGTCGTGGTGATTTTTTGAAATAACAGTAAAAAAGTAACCAGTAAATGTCTTTTATTTTTTTAAGTGCAGCTTCTAAACGCTTCAAAAAATGTACACATAGAAGACAAGTCATTCTGAGGAAATATGCATAGTTTCATGACTATACAACACTATATGGATGATAGATAATTAAAAAACTATCACACATCTGATGTCACTCTGTCCCTCTGTCACTGTGGGTAATGTGTGTTTGTGTGTGTGTTAAGTGAATTAGGTGTGAAACTATCAGGGAGCATTTAGTCTCCAGTGCCAACATTTTACAGAACTGCCACTTTCCTGGAGTCTCAGAATTACAATGTGTCAGGTTCTGAGAAATCAAAGATTCCAAAAAATGATTTAATTAGAATACCATGAAGTATTGTGAAATACTATATATTAAGACTTTATATATAGGCTTTATGAACAGATTGGAGTGACTCGTGAAGGACCAGCACCACCTCCTCTTGTCCGATGGTTTGAGGAATATATCTTCCAGAATCCGGGATTAAGCTCATTTTTATTCCACCTCCTTTCCTGAAAGTCTGTCTTGCAGAATTGACTAAAATTAATCTTCACATTAATTCCTAATTATTTTGCAATTATTTTTGTCAGTTCTTCTTGACCTGTTTTTTTTTTTCTTCTTCTTTTCTGACCTCATGACCCAGTCAGCATTTTTGTACAATGGTCACGTCTTAACTTATCTATTTCTGTATTGCATTTGTGTTTGATATTTCTCATGGGTATTTCATAATTTTCGACTTTGAGTTAAAACAGTTTGAGTTAAAACTCTTTTTTAGCGCATTTCATCTGTAAAAGAAAACATGCCTAATATGCACATGAATATAAGGAGTTTTTCTCTTCCAGCTTTCCTGGAATATTGTATAGCACTCATAAATGATTAAATAAAAAATAATGGTAGTTATTAAGATTGATATGGTTTGGAATTGGTAAAATGTGCCTGGAAAAAAAATCACAATAAAACAATGTTTTAATGTTTAAGTTTGGAATATTAACTGACATGAATGAATGCTATATAAATATTGTTCATGTTAACATAATGTTTATAAATGAAATCTTATTGTAAAGTGTTACTATATATATATATATATATATATATATTGTTCTGTGAATGTGATTTTAAAGTCTAGATGATTCGGATTAACCCTTTAACCGCCATATCCTTTAAAACCTCACTGCCAGAGGGATATTGTGAATGCATGTGCCCGCTGGGCACAGTTTCCCTGATGCCACCAGGGTGGCGATGGCATTGGTGGCTTGAGCCCGCCATCGCTGCTTGCAGCTATATTTATTAGGGCTCAAGCCCGAAGGGGCGAAGAGCCCTATTGTTCTTCTAAGGATTATTCTTCTTCTTATTATTTTTTTTATTTTTTATTAAACCTTCCAGGGGTTTTTAGGGGCCTTAACATGCTCAAAAACTCTTGAAAATTGGCACACACATTGGAATCTGCGGCCATCAGGACGCTGCAGAGGCTGGGACCCGGGCGTGGCACAGGGACTCTACAGCGCCCCCTGGAACACCTTCAGAAATCTTGAACCATAGCTCACACACACTTGCATGTATTTATATGAAACTCGGGACACTTATAGATCTCATTAAGCCGAACAACTTTCACACTTTATGTCTTAGGCTCTGCCCAACAGGAAGTCAACTATTCAGGGCTGTTTAAAAAAGCATGCTCTGGAATTTGAAATACTCCTCTGAGGTTTTCAACCCGTTCGTCACGAAACTCGGTGAACATGATCTCAAGACATTGGGGATGAAAAATTGCGAGGGGATTTTTGATATCTCGAACGGTTTGCCCGTGGTGAGGCGTTGAAATTATGGCGAGAAATGAGAAACAGGAAATGTCTAATAACGTCCACATACATTTCCTGAATTTGATCAAACTTCATTGGTTTGTTCGTTGTATGATACAGATCGTATATATGTGACTATTAAGAGTCAACGTTATAGCGCCACCAACTGGCAGCAGGAAGTGAGTCATTTTCAAAATGTTTGAATTTAGCATCTTATTTTTACTCGATTTCCTTAAAACTTCATCAGAATAATGACAAAACACGGCCGATGTAAATCTGTTGTGGGGATATTGATATCTAATATGGCGTTGCCATGGCAACGTGTCAAACTTGAATGTTCTGTTATGGTGAGTTTGAGGCAGACAACAAGCTCAGACTTACATGAAACTCAAAATACATTTTGGTATTATTGATAGCTAGACAATGGCAAAAGCTTTTAAAAGGGCGTGAAGGAGGCACGCTATAGCGCCACCTTTTGTCAAAAGTGGGGGGGTTAGTTTTAGCTACAGACACAAAACTTGGTACATAAATTGTTCTAATCAAGACGGACAACTTTCTAATTCACAGTCATAAGCTACGATCAACAGGAGGTCGGCTATTTTGATTTGAATGTGTATTTTTGAGATTTTACAGTTGTGAATTAATGCATATTCCTCACAGGGGAAGTACACTATACACACCAAACTTTGTCTACATGAAGAAAAACCATTGAGGAACTTAAATTGCGAACGGATTTTGGTTAGCTTGAACGGTTTTGTCGTGGTGAATTTTTGAAACGACAGTAAAAAGGGAAACATTAATTGTCTTGTATGTTTAAATTGCAGCTTCCAAACACTTCAAAGCATTTTTTTATACAAAGATCAAATCATTCTGAGGAAATATGCATAGTTTCACGACTTTACAACACTGTATGTATAAAAGAAAATTAAAAAACTGTCAGACTTCTCAACTGACATGATCTCACTCTGGCCACCCTGTCTGTGTGAGGGAAGGGAGGGGGAGAGGGAGGGGGAGTGTGAGGGGGTTGGTGACTGTGACAGTGTGTGTGGACTGTAGGGAGGGGCTGTCTGGCAGAGAGAGAGAGAGAGAGAGAGACCTAATCATCCCTTTAATAATCAGGAAAAAAAAATTTGTTATTTTAAATTGTTATTGTTTTTGTTGTTGCTAATGGTGGTGTTTTTTCCTTACATTACAGGTTAAGAAATCTCTTAGGCCTTATCCTTTTCTGACAGTTTTAGGGATTTAAAAACATCCTAAGAACCCTAATTTGTGCTGCAAAAAATAATTTCAAACTCATTTGATACTGACCTATGACAACCTGTGACGTGACATGACATTTATTAATCTCATGGATGTAACAGTAAAACTCTCAACTGACAGATAAAGCTGCAATGCAAGCAAAACTATTTCACAAATGCTTATAGGTCATTAAAATCATTACAAAACACTAATACATTATTTAAGGATTTGGTAACACTGTAAAATAATGTCTAATTTGTTAACATTATGCAGTATAACATAGTATGCAGTCTTCGTAGGGCACCAACTCCCAGAGGGGGCACCATCCCAGTTGCTCAAAAAAAAAAAAAAAAAAAAAAACATGCGCCATTCTCCCATCCGCACTCGCGACCGCTCACACCTCATGTTTGCGGCTGAATGTTCGTAATTGATGGATGGACATCTATGCCTGGGTATAGGACATCAGCAATCCGGCACAGAGAAAAGAAAACTAAAGAAAATAAAACAGGCATAAAGTTGTCTTGACATTGGACTTTCTAGAGTCTCAAATTTAGGGCCGGTCTCTAAAGTTACATGTGATATTGTTATACACTTTTCTAACGTCAGTAGCATTTGAAGAGAATGACTTACAGTCATAAAAACAACTGTAATTGTTCATCTAGGTGACAGCTATAATGCACAATTAAATTGAATGTTTGATATTTATTACAACAAACTGTAAGTCATATGTAAATTATGCTACTTTTTCACATGGGCTCAAATGCAAATTTGAAGCTCAATAGCATTTGAGAAGAAAGACTTGCAGTCACAAAGCAATTGTAATGTGTTCATATAGGTGTCAGCTACAATGCACACCTTATACATTTTTTATAAATATTAAAATAAAGTGTTACTAAAGTTATATATATTGTTCTGTGTATGTGATTTCAAAGTCTAGATTGGTCGGATTAACCCTTTAACTGCCGCATCCCTTAAAACTGATTGTCAGAGGGTTACTGTAAATGCTTATGCCCGCTGGGCACAGATATCCTGATGCCACCGGGGTGGCGTTGCACTGATGGCTTGAGCCCAACATCGCTGCTTGCAGCTATATTTAGGGCCCGAGCCAATGGGCGCAGGGCCCTCTTGTTCCCCTAAGGATTATTAGGGCTCAAGCCTGGAGGGCGAGAGCCCTATTGTTTTCCTTAGGATTATTTTTTATTATTATTATTATTTTTTTTATTTTTTTCTAACGTTACGGGGGCTTTTGGGATCCTTAACATGCTCGAAAACTCTTGAAAATTGGCACACAGATTGGAACCTGCGGCCATTAGGGTCGGGCAGAGACTGATACACGGGCGTGGCACAGGGGCTCTACAGCGCCCCCTGGAATACTGAGGGCCATATATCATACATACTTGCACGTAGACACATGAAACTCGGTACACATGTAGATCTCATTAAACCAAACAACTTTCATAGTGCATGTCATAGGCTCCGCCCAACAGGAAGTTGGCTATTTAGGGTTTATTATTCATATTTTTGGTCAAAGTGGTTGGGGCTTTTGGGGTCCCTAACATACTCAAAAACTCTTGAAAATTTGCACACACTTTGGAATCTGTGCCCTTTAGGAGCCTGCAGAGGCTGGGACCCGGGCGTGGCACAGGGGCTCTACGGCGCCCCCTGGAACACAGTCATAAATGTTGATGTATAGCTCACACATACTTGCACATATTCATATGAAACTCAGTACACATATAGATCTCATTGTGCCGAACAATTTTCGTATTGCATGTCATTGGGCTCCGCCCAACAGGAAGTCAGCTATTTAGAGTTATGTAAAAAGTGCATGCTCTGGAATTTGATATACTTGTCATAGGTTTTTTACTCGTTTACCACCAAACTCGGTCAACATGATCTCAAGACATTGGGGATGAAAAATTGCCAGGGGATTTTTGATATCTCGAACGGTTTGCTCGTGGCGAGGCGTTGAAATTATGGCGAGAATTGAGAAACAGGAAGTGTCTAATACCATCCACATACATTTCCTGATTTCAATCAAACTTCATCAGATTATTCATTGTATGATGTCGATCACATATATGTGACTATTAGGAGTCAGAGTTATAGCGCCACCAACTGGCAGCAGGAAGTGTGTCATTTTCAAAATGCTTTGAATTCAGCATCTTATTTTTATCGATTTGCTTCAAACTTCATCAGAATAATGTTAAAACACAGCCGATATGAATCTGCTGGGGAAATTGGATATCTAAAAATATTGTTGCCGTGGCAACATGTCAAACTGGAATACTTCTCAGGTGATTTTGAGGCAATAACATGCTTAGAATTTCATCAAACTCAGAACACATATCAGTATTAGTGACAGCTAGACACTGGCAAAAGTTCATAAGAGGGCGTGGAAGAGGCACTCTATAGCGCCACCTTTTGTCAAAAGTGGGGGGGTTAGTTTTAGCTACAGACACCACACTCAGTACAAAAATTGTTCTTATCAAGACGGACAACTTTCTAATTCACAGTCATCAGCTACGACCAACAGGAAGTCGGCTATTTTGATTTGAATGTGGATTGTTTTTTACATTTAGCTGTGAATTAATGCATACTGCTCAGAGGAGAGTAACACTATACACACCAAACTTTGTCTACATGTTGAAAAAACATTGAGGAACTTAAATTGTGAATGGGTTTTGGATAGCTTGGATGGTTTTGTCGTGGTGATTTTTTTAAATGACAGTAAAGATGGAATTATTAATTTTCCTGCATTTTTAAATTCCAAACACTTCAAAACCTTTTTTCATACAGAAAAAAAGTTATTCTGAGTAAATATGCATAGTTTCATGACTTTACAACACTGTATGGATAACAGAAAATTAAAAAACTGTCAGGCATCTCCTCTCACTCTGTCCCTCTGTTTGAGTGAGTGTGCTTAGACTTCCATTGTCTGAGAGAAAATGCGCCCCTACAGGTGCAGTTACCGGACTTAAAAAAGGGAGGAGACTGTCTTTTGGTTTCACTTTTAAATCGGTTAAAATACAAATAAATACTTGGATTTAATTCACACTGACAAGCTAAACCAACATATATGATTATTATCAGGTCAGGGCTCATTAATAATTGATGTGTGGTCAGTGATACGTGAGAAACACGAGAGATGAATCACCGCTCTGAGCAGGAGCGTGTGGAATGATGAGCTCAGAAAAAACGAGTTTATTCTTGTTTTATAGCTATTAAAAATAAGTATTGCAGCGATATCACACAATTCACCAATTAGAACACACCAAGAGCTAAATTAAGATGTTTTTGAACTGTTTGTGTGAAAATGAAATATTCGCGGCTGCCTATCTGAAATCACTGCTCCGATCAGCGCGCACAGTGTCACAAGTTCAAAACTAACGAATTTATTCTTGTTTAAGAGCTTTTTTAAATAACTTATTGCCATAAATGCACACAATACATCCATTATAACACAACACGAGCTAAATATAGGTGTTTGTGACCCGTTTAAGTGTGCAAGACTATTTGAAAGCGCGACTGGCAGAATAACATATATCTCTCGAGCTGCAGGATTCTGCCTTTCGTCGTAAGAACGAACACATCACGGAACAAGATTATTTCAAAATACATAATAGCTTGGCGAATATAAACGAAAACAGCCACGTGAACATAAACTGTTGAGAAATAAATCTGAAGTGGATATACTGGATTTTAATATTAAGTGACCGCATATACCTGCTTCTGTCTTCAATTTTAATCTATATAAAAATTAAACTCATTAATCTTGGCTGCTTTTTTAATGTGTGTAGGTATTTATTTATTATTTTGCTCTAACAAGACTTAATCTATATTTAATTAAATCAATTACATTTTATTTTTACAATTTGATTTGTCCATTTCTGCATCTAAACGCCTAAAAACCTAAAACATGCTCTATTATATTATTGTTAGCAATTTTCTTTATCGTCCAATTTATCTGGTGTACACAGCTTTATTTTCATAATAAACTTGTTTGTTAGATTATACACAGTTATAGTGGTCTATAATAAATATTAACAGGTTTTATTCAAGCTGTTTAGAATGATTGCGTAGGCTAATTTTTTAAAATGTAAATCAAAAAATAAATAAAAAAATAAAAATAAAAAACATTGGAAAAGAATAACTGTTTGTACATTTTTATACATTTTGTATAATTTCATAGTTTATGCATTATAGTTATAAAAACAAATATATTTAGCCACTCACATAGAAATCTTAGGCCTTATCCTTTTCTGACAGTTTTAGGGATTTTTAAAAATCCTAAAAAACCTTATTTGTGCTGCAAATAATAATTTCAAAATAATTTGATACTGACCTCTGACATCCTGTGACATGATATTTATTTGAATTTTACATAATCTCATGGATGTAACCGTAAATCTGTTCAGCTCACAGATCAAGATTAAGCTGTAATGCAAGCAGAACTTTCACAAATACTTGTAGGTCAATAAAATCATTACAAAACACTTACAAATCATTGAAAGGATTTATAACACTGTAAAATAATGTCTAATTTGTTAACATTAGCAAATGCATTGAAACACTTTATAATAACTGCACTCATTAGTAATAGTCAGTTCATGCTTTATAAAGCCTTGTCCCAACATTAATAGTCAGTAGTAAGCAGTTTATAAATACAGCTATAAATAGCTTGTTCTTGGTTTATAAGCACATTTATTAAAAAGGAGAGTAAAGGGTCAGTTATCTTCCTATGAAAAATAAAAAATAAACAAACAAACAACACAGATTGATACAGAACTCAGAAATGTTATTGTGGATTTTATGATAAAATCAGCCTGTAAATGAATTCATTCTCCTCTAAGAAGACATAAGTAGTTCACACCAAACTGTTTTAACATGAAGCCATATACTGAAGATGTTAAATTTCGAAAGGGTTAGGATACCTTAAATGGTGTGGCCATAGCGATTATTAAAGTAACATAACCAAAAAATACAATAGTTATTTTACTATATCTTTAACATTTTTAATTCCAACTCTTCATAATTTTTTATATACGTAGAAGTCATCATTTGAAGAAGCACAGTAAGTTTCATAGCTTTATCATTTTCAAGAGCCAGCATAAAAATTAAAACTATCATAACATATAAATCAAGCTTGCAATTCTTAGTACCAATAATGGCCACCAGATGGCGCTATAGGATACTTTTAAATAATTATTGTACAAACAAGTATGATTTAAATCATTGATAGAAATCATTCAAAGAAAAATAATATGAATTGTATGTATTTTACTGATAAAATGACCCTCACTTAATTAGAATATCAAGCTGAAGTATTGTGAACTGTATATTAAGAATAATTCTTTATAGGCTTTATGGACAGATATGTTTTGAGTGACTCTGAAGGATCAGCACCACATCCTCTTTTACCACTGTTTAAAGAATGTATCTTACAGTACAGGTGCGGATGAATTTTGAATGGCTTGAATGGTTTTGGTCGTGGTGATTTTTGAAATAACAGTAAAAAAGTAACCAGTAAATGTCTTTATTGTTTTAAAGTGCAGCTTCTAAACACTTAAAAAAATTGTACACATAGAAGACAAGTCATTCTGAGGAAATATGCATAGTTTCATGACTATACAACACTATTATGGATGATAGAAAATTAAAAAACTATCATACATCTGATGTCACTCTGTCCCTCTGTCACCGTGGGTAATGTGTGTGTGTGTGTGTGTTAAGTGAATTAGTGTGTTGTGTGTGTGTGTTAATGTGAATTAGGTGTGAACTATCAGGGAGCATTTAGTCTCCAGCGCCAACATTTTACAGAACTGCCACTTCCTGGAGTCTCAGAATTACAATGTGTCAGGTTCTGAGAGATCTAAGATTCCAAAATATTGATTTAATTAGAATACCATGAAGTATTGTGAAATACTATATATTAAGACTTATATATATTAAGACTTAGATATTCGAACGATTAGAGTGACTCGTGAAGGACCAGCACCACCTCCTCTTGTCCGATGGTTTGAGGAATATATCTCCAGAATCCGGGATTAAGATTTAGGAGCTCATTTTTATTCCACC
>NW_020529365.1:0-5000 GCF_003368295.1 Carassius auratus
AAATGTGGGGATGTAGCTCAGTGGTAGAGCGCATGCTTTGCATGTATGAGGTCCTGGTTCAATCCCAGCATCTCCAAGCACTGTTTAAAACTTTCATGTGAGATTAAGAAAGAGAAAGTGGCTTCTTTTCTCTGAAGTGTTACACGACTGGATTGTTACTGTTTGTTACACAAAGAAGCAGCAGGCTGATTGAAATGTGGGGATGTAGCTCAGTGGTAGAGCGCATGCTTTGCATGTATGAGGTCCTGGGTTCAATCCCAGCATCTCCAAGCACTGTTTGCTGAGTTTAAGCAAAATAATTTTGCTTCTTTGCTCTAGTGTTTCACTACTGGATTGTTAGTGTTTGTTGAACAAAGAAGCAGCAATGCTGCTCAAAAAAGTGGGGATGTAGCTCAGTGGTAGAGCGCATGCTTTGCATGTATGAGGTCCTGGGTTCAATCCCCAGCATCTCCAAGCACTGTTTAATGACTTTCATGTGAGATTAAGAAAGAGAAAAGTGGCTTCTTTTCTCTGAAGTGTTACACGACTGATTGTTACTGTTTGTTACACAAAGAAGCAGCAGGGCTGATTGAAATGTGGGGATGTAGCTCAGTGGTAGAGCGCATGCTTTGCATGTATGAGGTCCTGGTTTCAATCCCAGCATCTCCAAGCACTGTTTGCTGAGTTTAAGCAAAATAATTTTGCTTCTTTGCTCTAGTGTTACACTACTGGATTGTTAGTGTTTGTTGAACAAAGAAGCAGCAATGCTGCTCAAAAAGTGGGGATGTAGCTCAGTGGTAGAGCGCATGCTTTGCATGTATGAGGTCCTGGGTTCAATCCCCAGCATCTCCAAGCACTGTTTAATGACTTTCATGTGAGATTAAGAAAAGAGAAAAGTGGCTTCTTTTCTCTGAAGTGTTACACGACTCGATTGTTACTGTTTGTTACACAAGAAGCAGCAGGGCTGATTGAAATGTGGGGATGTAGCTCAGTGGTAGAGCGCATGCTTTGCATGTATGAGGTCCTGGGTTCAATCCCCAGCATCTCCAAGCACTGTTTGCTGAGTTTAAGCAAAATAATTTTGCTTCTTTGCTCTAGTGTTTCACTACTGGATTGTTAGTGTTTGTTGAACAAAGAAGCAGCAATGCTGCTCAAAAAGTGGGGATGTAGCTCAGTGGTAGAGCGCATGCTTTGCATGTATGAGGTCCTGGGTTCAATCCCCAGCATCTCCAAGCACTGTTTAAAAACTTTCATGTGAGATTAAGAAAGAGAAAAGTGGCTTCTTTTCTCTGAAGTGTTACACGACTCGATTGTTACTGTTTGTTACACAAAGAAGCAGCAGGGCTGATTGAAATGTGGGGATGTAGCTCAGTGGTAGAGCGCATGCTTTGCATGTATGAGGTCCTGGGTTCAATCCCCAGCATCTCCAAGCACTGTTTGACTTGTGAGATTAAGAAAGAAAAGTGGCTTCTTTGCTCTAAGTGTTACACTACTGGATTGTTAGTGTTTGTTGAACAAAGAAGCAGCAATGCTGCTTGAAATGTGGGGATGTAGCTCAGTGGTAGAGCGCATGCTTTGCATGTATGAGGTCCTGGGTTCAATCCCCAGCATCTCCAAGCACTGTTTAAACTTTCATGTGAGATTAAGAAAAAGAAAAGTGCTTCTTTTCTCTGAGTGTTACACGACTGGATTGTTACTGTTTGTTACACAAAGAAGCAGCAGGGCTGATTGAAAATGTGGGGATGTAGCTCAGTGGTAGAGCGCATGCTTTGCATGTATGAGGTCCTGGGTTCAATCCCCAGCATCTCCAAGCACTGTTGAATGACTTTATGTGAGATTAAGAAAAAAAAGTTGCTTCTTTGCTCTAAGTGTTACACGACTGGATTGTTAGTGTTTGTTACACAAGAAGCAGCAATGCTGCTTGAAATGTGGGGATGTAGCTCAGTGGTAGAGCGCATGCTTTGCATGTATGAGGTCCTGGGTTCAATCCCCAGCATCTCCAAGCACTGTTGAATGACTTTCATGTGAGATTAAGAAAGAGAAAAGTGCTTCTTTTCTCTGAAGTGTTACACGACTCGATTGTTACTGTTTGTTACACAAAGAAGCAGCAGGGCTGATTGAAATGTGGGGATGTAGCTCAGTGGTAGAGCGCATGCTTTGCATGTATGAGGTCCTGGTTCAATCCCAGCATCTCCAAGCACTGTTTGCTGAGTTTAAGCAAAATAGTTTAGCTTCTTTGCTCTAGTGTTACACTACTGGATTGTTAGTGTTTGTTGAACAAAGAAGCAGCAATGCTGCTCAAAACATGGGGATGTAGCTCAGTGGTAGAGCGCATGCTTAGCATGTATGAGGTCCTGGGTCAATCCCCAGCATCTCCAAGCAATGTTTAATGACTTTCATGTGAGATTAAGAAAAAATATGTTGCTTCTTTCCCCTAAATTCTTACATGACTAGATTGATAGTGTTTGTAAAAGAAAGAAGCAGCAAAGTTCTATGTTAAATGGGGATGTAGCTCAGAGGTAGATTGCCTCTTTTGCATGTATTTGCCCAGCATCCCCAAGCACTGTTTGCTGAGTTTAAGCAAAATAATTTTGCTTCTTTGCTCTAGTGTTACACTACTGGATTGTTAGTGTTTGTTGAACAAAGAAGCAGCAATGCTGCTCAAAATATGGGGATGTAGCTCAGTGTTAGAGCGCATGCTTTGCATGTGTGAGGTCCTGGGTTCAATCCCCAGCATCTCCAAGCACTGTTTGCTGAGTTTAAGCAAAATAATTTTGCTTCTTTGCTCTAGTGTTTCACTACTGGATTTTTAGTGTTTGTTGAACAAAGAAGCAGCAATACTGCTCAAAAAGTGGGGATGTAGCTCAGTGGTAGAGCGCATGCTTCGCATGTATGAGGTCCTGGGTTCAATCCCCAGCATCTCCAAGCACTGTTTAAAAACTTTCATGTGAGATTAAGAAAGAGAAAAGTGGCTTCTTTTCTCTGAAGTGTTACACGACTCGATTGTTACTGTTTGTTACACAAAGAAGCAGCAGGGATGATTGAAATGTGGGGATGTAGCTCAGTGGTAGAGCGCATGCTTTGCATGTATGAGGTCCTGGGTTCAATCCCAGCATCTCCAAGCACTGTTTGCTGAGTTTAAGCAAAATAATTTTGCTTCTTTGCTCTAGTGTTTCACTACTGGATTGTTAGTGTTTGTTGAACAAAGAAGCAGCAATGCTGCTCAAAAAGTGGGGATGTAGCTCAGTGGTAGAGCGCATGCTTTGCATGTATGAGGTCCTGGGTTCAATCCCCAGCATCTCCAAGCACTGTTTAATGACTTTCATGTGAGATTAAGAAAGAGAAAAGTGGCTTCTTTTCTCTGAATGTTACACGACTCGGATTGTTACTGTTTGTTACACAAAGAAGCAGCAGGGCTGATTGAAATGTGGGGATGTAGCTCAGTGGTAGAGCGCATGCTTTGCATGTATGAGGTCCTGGGTTCAATCCCCAGCATCTCCAAGCACTGTTTGCTGAGTTTAAGCAAAATAATTTTGCTTCTTTGCTCTAGTGTTACACTACTGGATTGTTAGTGTTTGTTGAACAAAGAAGCAGCAATGCTGCTCATAAAATGGGGATGTAGCTCAGTGGTAGAGCGCATGCTTAGCATGTATGAGGTCCTGGGTTCAATCCCCAGCATCTCCAAGCACTGTTTAATGACTTTCATGTGAGATTAAGAAAAAATAAGTTGCTTCTTTCTCTAAATTGTTACATGACTGGATTGTTAGTGTTTGTTAAAAAAAGAAGCAGCAAAGTTCTATGTTAAATGTGGGATGTAGCTCAGTGGTAGATTGCCTGCTTTTGCATGTATTTGCCCAGCATCCCCAAGCACTGTTTGCTGAGTTTAAGCAAAATAATTTTGCTTCTTTGCTCTAGTGTTTCACTACTGGATTGTTAGTGTTTGTTGAACAAAGAAGCAGCAATGCTGCTCAAAAAGTGGGGATGTAGCTCAGTGGTAGAGCGCATGCTTTGCATGTATGAGGTCCTGGGTTCAATCCCCAGCATCTCCAAGCACTGTTTAATGACTTTCATGTGAGATTAAGAAAGAGAAAAGTGGCTTCTTTTCTCTGAAGTGTTACACGACTCGATTGTTACTGTTTGTTACACAAAGAAGCAGCAAGGGCTGATTGAAATGTGG
Organism: Carassius auratus; assembly: GCF_003368295.1. Taxonomy (NCBI): domain Eukaryota; kingdom Metazoa; phylum Chordata; class Actinopteri; order Cypriniformes; family Cyprinidae; genus Carassius; species Carassius auratus. The sequence continues at coordinate 4,157 of NW_020529365.1, forward strand.
GGATGTAGCTCAGTGGTAGAGCGCATGCTTTGCATGTATGAGGTCCTGGGTTCAATCCCCAGCATCTCCAAGCACTGTTTGCTGAGTTTAAGCAAAATAATTTTGCTTCTTTGCTCTAGTGTTTCACTACTGGATTGTTAGTGTTTGTTGAACAAAGAAGCAGCAATGCTGCTCAAAACGTGGGGATGTAGCTCAGTGGTAGAGCGCATGCTTTGCATGTATGAGGTCCTGGGTTCAATCCCCAGCATCTCCAAGCACTGTTTAAAAACTTTCATGTGAGATTAAGAAAGAGAAAAGTGGCTTCTTTTCTCTGAAGTGTTACACGACTCGATTGTTACTGTTTGTTACACAAAGAAGCAGCAGGGATGATTGAAATGTGGGGATGTAGCTCAGTGGTAGAGCGCATGCTTTGCATGTATGAGGTCCTGGGTTCAATCCCCAGCATCTCCAAGCACTGTTTGACTTTCATGTGAGATTAAGAAAGAGAAAAGTGCTTCTTTTCTCTAAGTGTTACACGACTCGATTGTTACTGTTTGTTACACAAAGAAGCAGCAGGGCTGATTGAAATGTGGGGATGTAGCTCAGTGGTAGAGCGCATGCTTTGCATGTATGAGGTCCTGGGTTCAATCCCCAGCATCTCCAAGCACTGTTTAAAACTTTCATGTGAGATTAAGAAAGAGAAAAGTGCTTCTTTTCTCTGAAGTGTTACACGACTGGATTGTTACTGTTTGTTACACAAAGAAGCAGCAGGGCTGATTGAAATGTGGGGATGTAGCTCAGTGGTAGAGCGCATGCTTTGCATGTATGAGGTCCTGGGTTCAATCCCCAGCATCTCCAAGCACTG
>NW_020529365.1:10000-14704 GCF_003368295.1 Carassius auratus
ATGTATGAGGTCCTGGGTTCAATCCCCAGCATCTCCAAGCACTGTTGAATGACTTTCATGTGAGATTAAGAAAGAGAAAAGTGGCTTCTTTCTCTGAAGTGTTACACGACTCGATTGTTACTGTTTGTTACACAAGAAGCAGCAGGGCTGATTGAAATGTGGGGATGTAGCTCAGTGGTAGAGCGCATGCTTTGCATGTATGAGGTCCTGGGTTCAATCCCCAGCATCTCCAAGCACTGTTTAAAAACTTTCATGTGAGATTAAGAAAGAGAAAAGTGGCTTCTTTTCTCTGAAGTGTTACACGACTCGATTGTTACTGTTTGTTACACAAAGAAGCAGCAGGGCTGATTGAAATGTGGGGATGTAGCTCAGTGGTAGAGCGCATGCTTTGCATGTATGAGGTCCTGGTTCAATCCCCAGCATCTCCAAGCACTGTTTGCTGAGTTTAAGCAAAATAATTTTGCTTCTTTGCTCTAGTGTTTCACTACTGGATTGTTAGTGTTTGTTGAACAAAGAAGCAGCAATGCTGCTTCAAAAGTGGGGATGTAGCTCAGTGGTAGAGCGCATGCTTGCATGTATGAGGTCCTGGGTTCAATCCCCAGCATCTCCAAGCACTGTTTAATGACTTTCATGTGAGATTAAGAAAGAGAAAAGTGGCTTCTTTCTCTGAATTGTTACACGACTGGATTGTTACTGTTTGTTACACAAAGAAGCAGCAGGCTGATTGAAATGTGGGGATGTAGCTCAGTGGTAGAGCGCATGCTTTGCATGTATGAGGTCCTGGTTTCAATCCCCAGCATCTCCAAGCACTGTTTGCTGAGTTTAAGCAAAATAATTTTGCTTCTTTGCTCTAGTGTTTCACTACTGGATTGTTAGTGTTTGTTGAACAAAGAAGCAGCAATGCTGCTCAAAAGTGGGGATGTAGCTCAGTGGTAGAGCGCATGCTTTGCATGTATGAGGTCCTGGGTTCAATCCCCAGCATCTCCAAGCACTGTTAATGACTTTCATGTGAGATTAAGAAAGAGAAAAGTGGCTTCTTTTCTCTGAAGTGTTACACGACTCGATTGTTACTGTTTGTTACACAAAGAAGCAGCAGGGCTGATTGAAATGTGGGGATGTAGCTCAGTGGTAGAGCGCATGCTTTGCATGTATGAGGTCCTGGGTTCAATCCCCAGCATCTCCAAGCACTGTTTGCTGAGTTTAAGCAAAATAGTTTGCTTCTTTGCTCTAGTGTTACACTACTGGATTGTTAGTGTTTGTTGAACAAAGAAGCAGCATGCTGCTATAAACATGGGGATGTAGCTCAGTGGTAGAGCGCATGCTTAGCATGTATGAGGTCCTGGTCCAATCCCCATCTCCAAGCAATGTTTAATGACTTTCATGTGAGATAAGAAGAAAATATGTTGCTTCTTTCCCCTAAATTCTTACATGACTAGATTGATAGTGTTTGTAAAAGAAAGAAGAAGCAGCAAATTCTATGTTAAATGGGGATGTAGCTCAGAGGTAGATTGCCTCTTTTCATGTATTTGCCCAGCATCCCAAGCACTGTTTGCTGAGTTTAAGCAAAATAATTTTGCTTCTTTGCTCTAGTGTTACGTACTGGATTGTTAGTGTTTGTTGAACAAAGAAGCAGCAATGCTGCTCAAATATGGGGATGTAGCTCAGTGTAGAGCGCATGCTTTGCATGTATGAGGTCCTGGGTTCAATCCCAGCATCTCCAAGCACTGTTTGCTGAGTTTAAGCAAAATAATTTTGCTTCTTTGCTCTAGTGTTTCACTACTGGATTTTTAGTGTTTGTTGAACAAAGAAGCAGCAATACTGCTCAAAAAGTGGGGATGTAGCTCAGTGGTAGAGCGCATGCTTCGCATGTATGAGGTCCTGGGTTCAATCCCCAGCATCTCCAAGCACTGTTTAAAAACTTTCATGTGAGATTAAGAAAGAGAAAAGTGGCTTCTTTTCTCTGAAGTGTTACACGACTCGATTGTTACTGTTTGTTACACAAAGAAGCAGCAGGGATGATTGAAATGTGGGGATGTAGCTCAGTGGTAGAGCGCATGCTTTGCATGTATGAGGTCCTGGGTTCAATACCCAGCATCTCCAAGCACTGTTTGCTGTGTTTAAGCAAAATAATTTAGCTTCTTTGCTCTAGTGTTACACTACTGGATTGTTAGTGTTTGTTGAACAAAGAAGCAGCAATGCTGCTCATAAAGTGGGGATGTAGCTCAGTGGTAGAGCGCATGCTTAGCATGTATGAGGTCCTGGGTCAATCCCCAGCATCTCCAAGCAATGTTTAATGACTTTCATGTGAGATTAAAAAAATATGTTGCTTCTTTCCCCTAAATGTTACATGACTAGATTGATAGTGTTTGTAAAAGAAAGAAGCAGCAAAGTTCTATGTTAAATGGGGATGTAGCTCAGAGGTAGATTGCCTCTTTTGCATGTATTGCCCAGCATCCCCAAGCACTGTTTGCTGAGTTTAAGCAAAATAATTTTGCTTCTTTGCTCTAGTGTTACACTACTGGATTGTTAGTGTTTGTTGAACAAAGAAGCAGCAATGCTGCTCAAAAAGTGGGGATGTAGCTCAGTGGTAGAGCGCATGCTTTGCATGTATGAGGTCCTGGGTTCAATCCCCAGCATCTCCAAGCACTGTTTAATGACTTTCATGTGAGATTAAGAAAGAGAAAAGTGGCTTCTTTTCTCTGAAGTGTTACACGACTCGATTGTTACTGTTTGTTACACAAAGAAGCAGCAGGGCTGATTGAAATGTGGGGATGTAGCTCAGTGGTAGAGCGCATGCTTTGCATGTATGAGGTCCTGGGTTCAATCCCAGCATCTCCAAGCACTGTTTGCTGAGTTTAAGCAAAATAATTTTGCTTCTTTGCTCTAGTGTTTACACTACTGGATTGTTAGTGTTTGTTGAACAAAGAAGCAGCAATGCTGCTTCAAAACATGGGGATGTAGCTCAGTGGTAGAGCGCATGCTTTGCATGTATGAGGTCCTGGGTTCAATCCCCAGCATCTCCAAGCACTGTTTAATGACTTTCATGTGAGATTAAGAAAAAATATGTTGCTTCTTTCCCTAAATTCTTACACGACTAGATTGATAGTGTTTGTAAAAGAAAGAAGCAAAGTTCTATGTTAAATGGGGATGTAGCTCAGAGGTAGATTGCCTCTTTTGCATGTATTTGCCCAGCATCCCAAGCACTGTTTGCTGAGTTTAAGCAAAATAATTTTGCTTCTTTGCTCTAGTGTTACACTACTGGATTGTTAGTGTTTGTTGAACAAAGAAGCAGCAATGCTGCTCAAAATATGGGATGTAGCTCAGTGTTAGAGCGCATGCTTTGCATGTGTGAGGTCCTGGGTTCAATCCCCAGCATCTCCAAGCACTGTTTGCTGAGTTTAAGCAAATAATTTTGCTTCTTTGCTCTAGTGTTTCACTACTGGATTGTTAGTGTTTGTTGAACAAAGAAGCAGCAATGCTGCTCAAAAAGTGGGATGTAGCTCAGTGGTAGAGCGCATGCTTCGCATGTATGAGGTCCTGGGTTCAATCCCCAGCATCTCCAAGCACTGTTTAATGACTTTCATGTGAGATTAAGAAAGAGAAAAGTGGCTTCTTTTCTCTGAGTGTTACACGACTCGATTGTTACTGTTTGTTACACAAAGAAGCAGCAGGGATGATTGAAATGTGGGGATGTAGCTCAGTGGTAGAGCGCATGCTTTGCATGTATGAGGTCCTGGGTTCAATCCCCAGCATCTCCAAGCACTGTTTGCTGAGTTTAAGCAAAATAATTTTGCTTCTTTGCTCTAGTGTTTCACTACTGGATTGTTAGTGTTTGTTGAACAAAGAAGCAGCAATGCTGCTTAAAAAGTGGGGATGTAGCTCAGTGGTAGAGCGCATGCTTCGCATGTATGAGGTCCTGGGTTCAATCCCCAGCATCTCCAAGCAATGTTTAATGACTTTCATGTGAGATTAAGAAAGAGAAAAGTGGCTTCTTTCTCTGAATTGTTACACGACTGGATTGTTACTGTGTTGAACAAAGAAGCAGCAGGGCTGATTGAAATGTGGGGATGTAGCTCAGTGGTAGAGCGCATGCTTTGCATGTATGAGGTCCTGGGTTCAATCCCAGCATCTCCAAGCACTGTTTGCTGAGTTTAAGCAAAATAATTTTGCTTCTTTGCTCTAGTGTTTCACTACTGGATTGTTAGTGTTTGTTGAACAAAGAAGCAGCAAAGCTGCTCAAAATGTGGGGATGTAGCTCAGTGGTAGAGCGCATGCTTTGCATGTATGAGGTCCTGGGTTCAATCCCCAGCATCTCCAAGCACTGTTGAATGACTTTCATGTGAGATTAAGAAAGAGAAAAGTGGCTTCTTTTCTCTGAAGTGTTACACGACTCGATTGTTACTTTGTTACACAAAGAAGCAGCAGGGCTGATTGAAATGTGGGGATGTAGCTCAGTGGTAGAGCGCATGCTTTGCATGTATGAGGTCCTGGTTCAATCCCAGCATCTCCAAGCACTGTTTGCTGAGTTTAAGCAAAATAATTTTGCTTCTTTGCTCTAGTGTTACACTACTGGATTGTTAGTGTTTGTTGAACAAAGAAGCAGCAATGCTGCTCAAAAATGTGGGGATGTAGCTCAGTGGTAGAGCGCATGCTTTGCATGTATGAGGTCCTGGGTTCAATCCCCAGCATCTCCAAGCACTGTTT
>NW_020529366.1:0-41222 GCF_003368295.1 Carassius auratus
AATCCTGCAGCTCGAGAGATATATTGTTATTCTGCCAGTCGCGCTCTTCAATAGTCTTGCACACTTAACGGGTCACAAACACCTGCATTTAGCTCTTGTAGTGTTACAATGGGTTTATTGTGTGCATTGTGTAATATTTTATTTAAAAAACTCTTAAACAAGAATAAATTCGTTTGTTTGAGCTCGACACTGTACGGCGCTGATCGGCAGGCGTGATTTCATATAGCAGCCTCAAATATTTCATTTTCACACAAACAGTTCAAAACATCTAATTTAGCTCTTGGTGTGTTCTAATTGGTGAATTGTGTGATATCGCTGCAATACTTATTTTTAACAGCTATAAAACAAGAATAAACTCGTTTTTTCTGAGCTCATCATCCAGATGCTCATCTCAGAGAGGTGATTCATCTCTCTCGTGTTTCTCACGTATCACTGACCACATCCATTATAATGAGCCCTGACCTGAATAATAATCATATATGTTGGTTTAGCTTGTCAGTGTGAATTAAATCCAAGTATTTATTTGTATTTTAACCCGATTTAAAGAGAAACTAAATCTCCGGTAATTGCACCTGTAGGGGCGCAATTTCTCTCAGACAATGGAAGTCTGAAGCACATATACTCAAACAGAGGGACAGAGTGAGATGAGATGTCTGACAGTTTTTTTAATTTTCTATTATCCATACAGTGTTGTAAAGTCGTGAAACTATCCATATTTACTCAGAATGACTTTTTGTCTGTATGAAAAAGGTTTTGAAGTGTTTGGATTTAAAATGCAGGAAAATTAATAATTCCATTTTACTGTCATTTAAAAAAATCACCACGACAAAACCGTTCAAGCTATCCAAAATCCATTGGCAATTTAAGTTGTTAAAATGTTTTGGCATCATGTAGACAAAGTTTGGTGTGTATAGTGTTACTCTCCTCTGAGCAGTATGCATTAATTCACAACTAAATGTAAAAAAAAATCCACATTCAAATCAAAATAGCCTGACTTCCTGTTGATCGTAGCTGATGACTGTGAATTAGAAAGTTGTCCCGTCTTGATAAGAACAATTTTTTTTACCGAGTTTGGTGTCTGTAGCTAAAACTAACCCCCCCACTTTTGACAAAAGGTGGCGCTATAGAGTGCCCTCTTCCACGCCCTCTTATGAACTTTGCCCAGTGTCTAGTTATCATAAATACTGATATGTGTTCCTGAGTTTTGGATGAAATTCTAAGCATGTTATATGCCTCAAAATCACTGAGAAGTATTCCAGTTTGACATGTTGCCACGGCAACAATATTTTTAGCTATCCAATTTCCCCCAGCAGATTCATATCGGCTGTGTTTAACATTATTCTGATGAAGTTTGAAGCAAATCGAGTAAAAATAAGATGCTGAATTCAAGCATTTTGAAAATGACACACTTCCTGCTGCCAGTTGGTGGCGCTATAACTTTGACTCCTAATAGTCACATATATGTGATCGACATCATGCAATGAATAATCTGATGAAGTTTGATTGAAATCAGGAAATGTATGTGGACAGTATTAGACACTTCCTGTTTCTCAATTCTCGCCATAATTTCAACGCCTCGCCACGAGCAAACCGTTCGAGATATCAAAAATCCCCTGGCAATTTTTCATCCCCAATGTCTTGAGATCATGTTGACCAAGTTTGGTGGTAAACGAGTAAAAAACCTATGACAAGTATATCAAATTCCAGAGCATGCGCTTTTTTACATAACTCTAAATAGCTGACTTCCTGTTGGGCGGAGCCTATAACATGCAATACGAAAATTGTTCGGCACAATGAGGTCTATATGTGTACTGAGTTTCATATGAATATGTGCAAGTATGTGTGAGCTATACATCAACATTTATGACTGTGTTCCAGGGGGCGCCATAGAGCCCCTGTGCCACGCCCGGGTCCCAACCTCTGCAGGCTCCTAAAGGGCACAGATTCCAAAGTGTGCGCAAATTTTCAAGAGTTTTTGAGTATGTTAGGGACCCCAAAAGCCCCCACAACTTTGACCAAAAATATGAATAATAAACCCTAAATAGCCAACTTCCTGTTGGGCGGAGCCTATGACATGCAGTACGAAAGTTGTTTGGTTTAATGAGATCTACATGTGTACCGAGTTTCATGTGTCTACGTGCAAGTATGTATGATATATGGCCCTCAGTATTCCAGGGGGCGCTGTAGAGCCCCTGTGCCACGCCGTGTATCAGTCTCTGCCCGACCCTAATGGCCGCAGGTTCCAATCTGTGTGCCAATTTTCAAGAGTTTTCGAGCATGTTAAGGACCCCAAAAGCCCCCGTAACGTTAGAAAAAAAAAATAATAATAATAATAATAATAAAAAATAATCCTAAGGAAAACAATAGGGCTCTCGCCCTCCAGGCTTGAGCCCTAATAAATAATAATAATAATAATAATAATAATAATAATAATAATAATAACAAATAATCCTAAGGAAAACAATAGGGCTCTCGCCCTCCAGGCTTGAGCCCTAATAAATATAGCTGCAAGCAGCGATGGCGGGCTTCAAGCCACCAATGCCATCGCCACCCCGGTGGCATCAGGTAAACTGTGCCCAGCGGGCACATGCATTCACAATATCCCTCTGGCAGTGAGGTTTTAAAGGATATGGCGGTTAAAGGGTTAATCCGAATCATCTAGACTTTAAAATCACATTCACAGAACAATATATATATATATATATATATATATATATATATATATATATATATATATATATATATATATTAGGGCCGGGACTTTAACGTGTTAATTGAGATTAATTAATTACACAAAAAATAACGCGTAAACTAAGATTAATTAATTACAGAAAAATAAATTCCCGCATTTTTAATAACTTATTTTTGCACCGCAGAACGTTTCTCACTGGATTTGTTTCGGCGGACCGATTATACTGAAGCACCAACTGGCGTTCGCTTCGCATATCACTACTGTCTATGATATCACTGCAGCACATCGAGCCTCAAGTATCACCTCAACGCAAAACATATAGCAGCTAGCGTGGACTTTACACGTTATGTTGAACTATATATTATTTTGTTGGTGCAACAGTTTATGTTGAACTCGTTATTGTTTTGGCCAAGGTTATTGAGAGTTGGACTTAGTATGTTATGGCCTCTGAAGCAACAGAGAGATGTTTTCTAATAGTCAGTGTTTCCAATGTTCTGAATGTAATTGACAGTATTGTGTTTTACTTAAAAAACTCTTTACAGAAGGTTCCAGCACCTATAAGCTTCCTGAATTTCTGAAATGTACTATTTCTAAATTGTTTCTAAATATGCTATTGCTACACTTCATGGCAAAAATTGCACTGGTCTGCTACACTTGGTTGAACAAAAATAAACAATATTTTGTTGCTTAAGCTTATGTATTCAGTCATTATTCAATGGTATATTATAAATCCATGTGAAAAAAAAAATTACTTCTCACTGTTCTCAGGTCAAATATTTATATGCGATTAAAATGCGATTAATTTCAATTAATTAATTACAAAGCCTCTAATTAATTAGATTAATTTTTTTAATCGAGTCCCGGCCCTAACATATATATATATATATATATATATATATAGTAACACTTTACAATAAGATTTCATTTATAAACATTATGTTAACATGAACAATATTTATATAGCATTCATTCATGTCAGTTAATATTCCAAACTTAAACATTAAAACATTGTTTTATTGTGATTTTTTTCCAAGCACATTTTACCAATTCCAAACCATATCAATCTTAATAACTACCATTATTTTTTATTTAATAATTTATGAGTGTTATACAATAGTCCAGGAAAGCTGGAAGAGAAAAACTCCTTATATTCATGTGCAGAATTATTAGGCATGTTTTCTTTTACAGATGAAATGCGCTAAAAAAGAGTTTTAACTCAAACTGTTTTAACTCAAAGTCGAAAATTATGTAATACCCATGAGAAATATCAAACACAAATGCAATACAGAAATGGATAAGTTAAGACTTGACCATTGTACAAAAATGCTGACTGGGTCATGAGGTCAGAAAAGAAGAAGAAGAAAAAAAAACAGGTCAAGAAGAACTTACAAAAATAATTGCAAAATAATTAGGAATTAATGTGAAGATTAATTTTTAGTAAATTCTGCAAGACAGACTTTCAGGAAAGGAGGTGGAATAAAAATGAGCTCCTAAATCTTAAACCCGGATTCTGGAAGATATATTCCTCAAACCATCGGACAAGAGGAGGTGGTGCTGGTCCTTCACGAGTCACTCTAATCTGTTCATAAAGCCTATATATAAAGTCTTAATATATAGTATTTCACAATACTTCATGGTATTCTAATTAAATCATTTTTGGAATCTTTGATTTCTCAGAACCTGACACATTGTAATTCTGAGACTCCAGGAAAGTGGCAGTTCTGTAAAATGTTGGCACTGGAGACTAAATGCTCCCTGATAGTTTCACACCTAATTCACTTAACACACACACACACACACACACACACATTACCCACAGTGACAGAGGGACAGAGTGACATCAGATGTATGATAGTTTTTTAATTTTCTATCATCCATATAGTGTTGTATAGTCATGAAACTATGCATATTTCCTCAGAATGACTTGTCTTCTATGTGTACATTTTTTTGAAGTGTTTAGAAGCTGCACTTAAAAAAATAAAAGACATTTACTGGTTAATTTTACTGTTATTTCAAAAAATCACCACGACAAAACCATTCAAGCCATTCAAAATTCATCCGCACCTGTTCTGTAAGATACATTCTTTAAACTGGTAAAAGAGGATGTGGTGCTGATCCTTCAAGAGTCACTCAAAACTTATCTGTCCATAAAGCCTATAAAGAAATTATTCTTAATATACAGTTCACAATACTTCAGCTTGTTATTCTAATAAAGTGAGGGTCATTTTATCAGTAAAATACATAAAATTCATATTATTTTTCTTTGAAAGATTTCTATAAATGATTTAAATCATAGTTGTTTCTACAATAATTATTTAAAAGTAATCCTATAGCTCCATCTGGTGGCCATTATTGGTACTAAGAATTGCAAGCTTGATTTATATGTTATGATAGTTTTAATTTTATGCTGGCTCTTGAAAATGATAAAGCTATGAAACTTACTGTGCTTCCTTCAAATGATGACTTCTACGTATATAAAAAATTATGAAGAGTTGGAATTAAAAATTTTAAAGATATAGTAAAATAACTATTGTATCTTTTTTATGTTACTTTAATAAATCTCTATGGCCACACCATTTAAGGTATCCTAAACCCATTCGCAATTTAACATCTTCAGTATATGGCTTCATGTTAAAAAAAATTGGTGTGAACTACTTGTGTCTTCTTGGAGGAGTATGAATTCATTTACAGGCTGATTTTATCATAAATCCACAATAACATTTCTGAGTTCTGTATCAATCTGTGTTGTTGTTTGTTTATTTTTATTTGTTTATTTTTCATAGGAAGATAACTGACCCTTTACTCTCCTTTTTAATAAATGAGCTATTTATAGCTGTATTTATAAACTGCTTACTACTGACTATTAATATTGGGACAAGGCTTTATGAAGCATGAACTGACTATTTACTAATGAGTGCAGTTATTATAAAGTGTTATCAATGCATTTGCTAATGTTAACAAATTAGACATTATTTTACAGTGTTATCAAATCCCTTAAATGATTTGTAAGTGTTTTGTAATGATTTTATTGACCTACAAGCATTTGTGAAAGTTCTGCTTGCATTACAGCTTAGTCTTGATCTGTGAGCTGAACAGTTTTACTGTTACATCCATGAGATTATGTAAATTCAAATAAATATCATGTCACAGGATGTCAGAGGTCAGTATCAAATTAGTTTGAAATTATTATTTGCAGCACTAATAAGGTTTTTTAGGATTTTTAAAAATCCCTAAAACTGTCAGAAAAGGATAAGGCCCAAGGTTTCTATGTGACTGGCTAAATTTATTTGTTTTTATAACTATAATGCATAAACTATGAAACTATACAAAATGTATAAAAAAGTACAAGTCATTATTTTCCAATGTTTTTTATTAATTAAAATTTTATTTATTTTTTTATTTTATTTTTTGGATTTACATTTTAAAAAATTAGCCTTCGGAAATCATTCTAAACAGCTTGAATAAAACCTGTCAATATTTATTATAGACCACTGTAACTGTGTATAATCTAACAAACGAGTTTATTATGAAAATAAAAGCTTGTACACCAGATAAATTGGACGATAAAGAAATTGCTAACAATAGTTTAATAGAGCATGTTTTAGGTTTTTAGGCGTTTAGATGCAGAAATGGACAAATCAAATGTAAAATAAAATGTAATTGATTTAAATTTAAATTAATATAGATTAAGTCTTGTTAGAGCAAAATAATAAATAAATACGTACACACATTAAAAAAGCAGCCAAGATGAATGAGTTTAATTTTTTATATAGATTAAAATTGAAGACAGAAGCAGGTATATGCGGTCACTTAATATTAAAATCCAGTAGATCCACTTCAGATTTAATACTCAACAGTTTATGTTCAAGTGGCTGTTTTCGTTTATATTAGCCAAGCTATTATGTATTTTGAAATAATCTTGTCCGTGATGTGTTCGTTCTTACGACGAAAGGCAGAATCCTGCAGCTCAAGAGATATATGTTATTCTGCCAGTCGCGCTTTCAAATAGTCTTGCACACTTAAACGGGTCACAAACACCTATATTTAGCTCGCGTTGTGTTATAATGGATGTATTGTGTGCATTTATGGCAATAATTTATTTTAAAAAGCTCTTAAACAAGAATAAATTCGTTAGTTTTGAACTTGTGACACTGTGCGCGCTGATCGGAGGCAGTGATTTCAGATAGGCAGCCGCGAATATTTCATTTTCACACAAACAGTTCAAAAACATCTTAATTTAGCTCTTGGTGTGCTCTAATTGGTGAATTGTGTGATATCGCTGCAATACTTTATTTTTAATAGCTATAAAACAAGAATAAACTCGTTTTTTTCTGAGCTCGTCATTCCACACGCTCCTGCACAGAGTGGTGATTCATCTCTCGTGTTTCTCACATATCACTGAATACACATCCATTATTACTGAGCCCTGACCTGATAATAATCATATATGTTGGTTTAGTTTGTCAGCGTGAATTAAATCCAAGTATTTATTTGTATTTTAACCGATTTAAAAGTGAAACAAAAGACAGTCTCCTCCCTTTTTTAGTCCGGTAACTGCACCTGTAGGGGCGCTATTTCTCTCAGACTGTGGAAGTCTAAGCACACACACTCAAACAGATGGACAGAGTGATATGAGATGTCTGACAGTTTTTTTAATTTTCTGTTATCCATACAGTGTTGTAAAGTCATGAAACTATGCATATTTACTCAGAATAACTTTTTTTCTGTATGAAAAAAGGTTTTGAAGTGTTTGGAATTTAAAAATGCAGGAAAATTAATAATTCCATCTTTATTGTCATTTTAAAAAATCACCACGACAAAACCATCCAAGCTATCCAAAACCCATTCACAATTTAAGTTCCTCAATGTTTTTTCAACATGTACACCAAGTTTGGTGTGTATAGTGTTACTCTCCTCAGAGCAGTATGCATTAATTCACAGCTAAATGTAAAAAACAATCCACATTCAAATCAAAATAGCCGACTTCCTGTTGGTCGTAGCTGATGACTGTGAATTAGAAAGTTGTCCGTCTTGATAAGAACAATTTTTGTACTGAGTTTGGTGTCTGTAGCTAAAACTAACCCCCTCACTTTTGACAAAAGGTGGCGCTATAGAGTGCCTCTTCCACGCCCTCTTATGAACTTTTGCCAGTGTCTAGCTGTCACTAATACTGATATGTGTTCTGAGTTTGATGAAATTCTAAGCATGTTATATGCCTCAAAATCACCTGAGAAGTATTCCAGTTTGACATGTTGCCACGGCAACAATATTTTTAGATATCAATATCCCCCCAGCAGATTAATATCGGCTGTGTTTTAACATTATTCTGATGAAGTTTGAAGTAAATCGAGTAAAAATAAGATGCTGAATTCAAAGCATTTTGAAAATGACACACTTCCTGCTGCCAGTTGGTGGCGCTATAACTTTGACTCCTAATAGTCACATATATGCGATCGACATCATACAATGAATAATCTGATGAAGTTTGATTAAAATTAGGAAATGTATGTGGATGGTATTAGACACTTCCTGTTTCTCAATTCTCGCCATAAATTCAACGCCTCGCTACGAGCAAACCGTTCGAGATATCAAAAATCTCCTGGCAATTTTTCATCCCCAATGTCTTGAGATCATGTTGACCGAGTTTGGTGGCAATCGAGTAAAAAACCTATGACAAGTATATCAAATTCCAGAGCATGCGCTTTTTACATAACTCTAAATAGCTGACTTCCTGTTGGGCGGAGCCTATGACATGCAATACGCAAGTTGTTCTGCATGATGAGATCTATATGTGTACTGAGTTTCATATTAATACGTGCAAGTATGTGTGAGCTATACATCAATATTTATGACTGTGTTCCAGGGGGCGCCGTAGAGCCCCTGTGCCACGCCCGGGTCCCAACCTCTGCAGGCTCCTAAAGGCCACAGATCCAAAGGTGTGTGCAAATTTTCAAGAGTTTTTGAGTATGTTAAGGACTCCAAAAGCCCCCACAACTTTGACGACAAATATGAATAATAAACCCTAAATAGCCAACTTCCTGTTGGGCGGAGCCTATGATATGCAATACGAAAGTTGTTTGTATTGATGAGTTTTATATGTGTACCGAGTTTCGTATGTCTACGTACAAGTATGTATGATATATGGCCCTCCATATTCCAGGGGGCGCTGTAGAGCCCCTGTGCCACGCCCGTGTATCAGTCTCTGCCCGGCCCTAATGGCCGCAGGTTCCAATGTGTGTGCCAATTTTCAAGACTTTTTAAGCATGTTAAGGGCCCCAAAAGCCCCCGTAACGTTAGAAAAAAAAAAAAAAAAAAATTATAATAATAATAATAAAAAATAATCCTAAGGAAAACAATAGGGCTCTCGCCCTCCAGGCTTGAGCCCTAATAATAATAAAAAATAATCCTAAGGAAAACAATAGGCCTCTCGCTCTTTGGGCTTGAGCCCTAATTAAAGCTGCAAGCAGCGATGAATGGGCCCTCGCACCCGGGCTCACCGCAATCGTGTGGCTTTAGTAAAAAGGTGAAGGTGAGAAATATGCATTTCAAATCGTTAATATAAGTGGAATATGTCAAAGTCACTTATATGTGCCAATTTTCCTGTTGCCAATAGGTGGCGCTATCATTATAATGGAATATTGGCCTTCAGATGTGTTCAGGTTAGGAGTCTTATCGAACATGTGAAGTTTGGGGAAAATCGAACATTTCAAGCCTGAGTTACAACAACTTCTCTTGCTGTGGCGAGACATCAAATTTTGTAATGGCGCCATGGACACGCCCTTTAACAAAATCTAAAGATCTCCACAATTGAACATTGCAAAGACCTTTAGATTAGACTGACCAAAATAAAATGTTGATGTCATAAAATTTCTTGGAGTAGTTCTTTGCAGTGTAAAACATGACACTTCTTGTTGCCAGAAGGTGGTGCTATGACTATGACTGAATATGGGCATGTAGATCTGTTAAGGGGAGAAGTCTTATCTAACATGTGAAGTTTGAGGCAGATTGGACATTGTATGTCTGATTTACAGCAACTTCCTTTTTCATGGCGAAACATCGAAATTTGTCAGGCTGCCATGGACACGCCCTTTAACGAAACCTCAAGATCTTCGCAATTTAACATCGCAAAGGCCTTTAGATTTAACTGACCAAGTTTGGTGTTGATCTGAATAAATCTCTAGGAGGAGTTCGTTAAAGTACAACCCCTGAAAATGGCAAAAACAATGCCAATTTTGCAGAGAAAATTCAAAATAACCGACTTCCTGTTGGGATTCAGATTTCCTACCAAGAGACTTTTTTGTAGGTATTGGTGTGTTACATGTGTGTATCGATTTTTGTACATGTACGTGAAACATAGCTCGAGGCGCACTCTGTTGAATGTGTATAGGTGGCGCTATCGAGCCATTTTGCCACACCCAATGGAATATTGGCCTTCAGATGTGTTCAGGCCAGGACTCTTATCACACATGTGAAGTTTGGGAAAGATCGGACATTTTATGCCTGAGTTATAACATCTTTTATTCCCATGGCGAGACATCGAACTTCGTCACGGCGCCATGGACACGCCTTCTAATGAAAACTCAAGATCTTCACAACTTAACATCGCACAGGCCTTTAGATCAGACTGACCACAAAAAAGACATTGATGTCATAAAATTTCTAGGAATAGTTCATCGCAGCGTAAAATATGTCACTTCCTGTTACCAACAGGTGGCGCTATGACTATAACTGAATATGGGCATGTCAATCTATTCAGGTCCAGAGTCTTATCAACCATGTGAAGTTTGGGGCAGATTGGACATTGTATGTCTGAGTTATAGCAACTTCATTTTTCATGGCGAATCATCGAAATTCGCCAGGCCGCCACTGACACGCCCTTCGACTAAAACTCAAAATCTTCGCAATTTAACATCGCAAAGGCCTTTAGATTAGGCATACCAAATTTGGTGTTGATCTGAATAAGTCTCTAGGAGGAGTTCGTTAAAATACAACTCATGGAAATGGCAAAAATGACACAAAATTTGCTCATAATATTAAAAATAACCGACTTCCTGTTGGGTTTAGAATTTTGCTCCAAGAGTCTTTTTTGTAGGTATTGGAGAGTTACATGTGTGTTCCGATTTTCATACATGTACGTGAAACATAGCTCGAGGCGCACACCGTTGAACGTGTATAGGTGGCGCTGTTGAGCCATTTTGCCACACCCACTTCTGACACCCATATCATATGTAAATTTTCGCCGGTTCTGAGGTGTGTGCAAAGTTTCATGACTTTTGGAGTATGTTTAGGGCCTCACAAATGCGATTAAGTTTGGAGAAGAAGAATAATAATAATAAATATAGCTGCATGCAGCGATGGCGGGCTCAAGCCACCAATGCCATCGCCACCCCGGTGGCATCAGGTAAACTGTGCCCAGCGGGCACATGCATTCACAATATCCCTCTGGCAGTGAGGTTTTAAAGGATATGGCAGTTAAAGGGTTAATCCGAATCATCTAGACTTTAACATCACATTCCCAGAACAATATATATATATATATATATATATATATATATATATATATATATATATATATATATATATATATATATTTATTTAGTAACACTTTACAATAAGATTTCATTGATAAACATTATGTTAACATGAACAATATTTATATAGCATTCATTCATGTCAGTTAATATTCCAAACTTAAACATTAAAACATTGTTTTATTGTGATTTTTTTCAAAGCACATTTTACCAATTCCAAACCATATCAATCTTAATAACTACCATTATTTTTTATTTAATCATTTATGAGTGCTATACAATAGTCCAGGAAAGCTGGAAGAGAAAAACTCCTTATATTCATGTGTGCAGAATTATAAGGCATGTTTTCTTTTACAGATGAAATGCGCTAAAAAAGAGTTTTAACTCAAACTGTTTTAACTCAAAGTCGAAAATTATGAAATACCCATGTGAAATATCAAACCCAAATGCAATACAGAAATTGATAAGTTAAGACTTGACCATTGTACAAAAATGCTGACTGGGTCATGAGGTCAGAAAAGAAGAAGAAAAAAACAGGTCAAGAAGAACTGACAAAAAGAATTGCAAAATAATTAGGAATTAATGTGAAGATTAATTTTTAGTCAATTCTGCAAAACAGACTTTCAGGAAAGGAGGTGGAATAAAAATGAGCTCCTAAATCTTAATCCTGGATTCTGGAAGATATATTTGTAATAAACAAATCTCCATATTCATCGGGAAGAAGGAGGCGGGAACCGGCGCACAATCAAAAAGCACTTTAATATCCAAAATAAATACAAAACGGCGCACCAGCCCCTCACGGCCGACTGGTGCGCATAAATAAAAAGCACACACATTAAAATAATGTCCCAGGCCTGGTCCTCTCTCGTCCTTCACGGTCGTCACTCCAGTTTTATATCCTTCCATCTCCTACGTGGGACTCGATACTAGCGGTGGGGCTCAGGTGTAGCTCATCTCCAATCACTACACCTGGCCTCACTCCTCGTTCCCACGCCTCTCGGCCCCGCCCCACTCGCCACATACCCCCATCGCCCCTCGCAGGCCGGGGGGTACCCTCGAGACTGCGCTCTACTCCCCCCCCCCCCTTCCCTCCGGGGGGGACCGCTCACGGGGACCTGCAGGAACCTGGGGGTAGGACAGACGAGGCGAGAGAAAAGGAGATGGAAGGAGGAGCGACAAGGACGAGAGAGGGGAGAGAGGAAAAAAAAAAAAAAAATCCGGTTCCCAGACGCACTGCTGCTCGGCCCTCCACCAGCTGGGTGATCTCCTCCGCGGTGCCTGGCGGTGGCACTGGACGGCCCTCGGCGGACGGCGCGACACTCCTCCGACGCCCGATGGACGGCGACGGCTCCTCCGATTTTGGGCAGCGGCAGGAGTCCCCCGTTCCCTGCCCCTCCGGATTCCGTCACGGAGGCGGCAGGCTCCGGCCCCCTGGCGAACGGCGCCGACTCCTCCGCTCCCTCACGGACGGCAGCCGCCCCTCCTTGTCGTGGGCGGTCGGCAGCAAGCTCGCCCGTCCCCGGCAACTCGCTCCAGCCCACCGCCTCGAGCGTCCCTGGCGGCACATACCTCGCCTGCTCGAGGGCACCGCGGATTCACCACAGCGGCGAGGGATCTTCAGCAGCGCGTCCCTCCTTCTCCCGGGCTTCGGCACCACTGTAATAAACAAATCTCCATATTCATCGGGAAGAAGGAGGCGGGAACCGGCGCACAATCAAAAAGCACTTTAATATCCAAAATAAATACAAAACGGCGCACCAGCCCCTCACGGCCGACTGGTGCGCATAAATAAAAAGCACACACATTAAAATAATGTCCCAGGCCTGGTCCTCTCTCGTCCTTCACGGTCGTCACTCCAGTTTTATATCCTTCCATCTCCTACGTGGGACTCGATACTAGCGGTGGGGCTCAGGTGTAGCTCATCTCCAATCACTACACCTGGCCTCACTCCTCGTTCCCACGCCTCTCGGCCCCGCCCCACTCGCCACATACCCCCATCGCCCCTCGCAGGCCGGGGGGTACCCTCGAGACTGCGCTCTACTCCCCCCCCCCTTCCCTCCGGGGGGGACCGCTCACGGGGACCTGCAGGAACCTGGGGGTAGGACAGACGAGGCGAGAGAAAAGGAGATGGAAGGAGGAGCGACAAGGACGAGAGAGGGGAGAGAGGAAAAAAAAAAAAAAAATCCGGTTCCCAGACGCACTGCTGCTCGGCCCTCCACCAGCTGGGTGATCTCCTCCGCGGTGCCTGGCGGTGGCACTGGACGGCCCTCGGCGGACGGCGCGACACTCCTCCGCCGCCCGATGGACGGCGACGGCTCCTCCGATTTTGGGCAGCGGCAGGAGTCCCCCGTTCCCTGCCCCTCCGGATTCCGTCACGGAGGCGGCAGGCTCCGGCCCCCTGGCGAACGGCGCCGACTCCTCCGCTCCCTCACGGATGGCAGCCGCCCCTCCTTGTCGTGGGCGGTCGGCAGCAAGCTCGCCCGTCCCCGGCAACTCGCTCCAGCCCACCGCCTCGAGCGTCCCTGGCGGCACATACCTCGCCTGCTCGAGGGCACCGCGGATTCACCACAGCGGCGAGGGATCTTCAGCAGCGCGTCCCTCCTTCTCCCGGGCTTCGGCACCACTGTAATAAACAAATCTCCATATTCATCGGGAAGAAGGAGGCGGGAACCGGCGCACAATCAAAAAGCACTTTAATATCCAAAATAAATACAAAACGGCGCACCAGCCCCTCACGGCCGACTGGTGCGCATAAATAAAAAGCACACACATTAAAATAATGTCCCAGGCCTGGTCCTCTCTCGTCCTTCACGGTCGTCACTCCAGTTTTATATCCTTCCATCTCCTACGTGGGACTCAATACTAGCGGTGGGGCTCAGGTGTAGCTCATCTCCAATCACTACACCTGGCCTCACTCCTCGTTCCCACGCCTCTCGGCCCCGCCCCACTCGCCACAATATTCCTCAAACCATCAGACAAGAGGAGGTGGTGCTGGTCCTTCACGAGTCACTCTAATCGGTTCATAAAGCCTATATATAAAGTCTTAATATTTAGTATTTCACAATACTTCATGGTATTCTAATTAAATCATTTTTTGGAATCTTAGATCTCTCAGAACCTGACACATTGTAATTCTGAGACTCCAGGAAAGTGGCAGTTCTGTAAAATGTTGGCGCTGGAGACTAAATGCTGTCTGATAGTTTCACACCTAATTCACTTAATACACACACACACACACACACAAACACACACACATTACCCACAGTGACAGAGGGACAGAGTGACATCAGATGTATGATAGTTTTTTTAATTTTCTATCATCCATATAGTGTTGTATAGTCATGAAACTATGCATATTTCCTCAGAATGACTTGTCTTCTATGTGTAATTTTTTTTGAAGTGTTTAGAAGCTGCACTTAAAAAAAATAAGACATTTACTGGTTACTTTTTTACTGTTATTTCAAAAAATCACCACAACAAAACCATTCAAGCTATCCAAAATTCATCCGCACCTGTTCTGTAAGATTAATTCTTTAAACAGTGGTAAAAGAGGATGTGGTGCTAAACCTTCAAGAGTCACTCAAAACGTATCTGTTCATAAAGCCTATAAAGAATTATTCTTAATATATAGTTCACAATACTTCAGCTTGTTATTCTAATTAAGTGAGGGTTATTTTATCAGTAAAATACATAAAATACATATTATTTTTCTTTCAAAGACTTCTATAAATGATTTAAATCATACTTGTTTCTACAATAATTATTTAAAAGTAATCCTATAGCTCCATCTGGTGGCCATTATTGGTACTAAGAATTGCAAGCTTGATTTATATGTTATGATAGTTTTAATTTTATGCTGGCTCTTGAAAATGATAAAGCTATGAAACTTACTGTGCTTCCTTCAAATGATGACTTTTACGTATATAAAAAATTATGAAGAGTTGGAATTAAACATTTTAAAGATATAGTAAAATAACTATTGTATTTTTTTTTATGTTACTTTAATAAATCGCTATGGCCACACCATTTAAGGTATCCTAAACCCATTCGCAATTTAACATCTTCAGTATATGGCTTCATGTTAAAACAGTTTGGTGTGAACTACTTGTGTCTTCTTGGAGGAGTATGAATTCATTTACAGGCTGATTTTATCATAAATCCACAATAAAATTTCTGAGTTCTGTATCAATCAGTGTTGTTGTTTGTTTATTTTAATTTTTTTATTTTTCATAGGAAGATAACTGACCCTTTACTCTCCTTTTTAATAAATGTGCTTATAAACCAAGAACAAGCTATTTATAGCTGTATGGATTTACATTTTAAAAAAATTAGTCTACGGCATTCATTCTAAACAGCTTGAATAAAACCTGTTAATATTTATTATAGACCACTGTAACTGTGTATAATCTAACAAACAGGTTTATTATGAAAATAAAGTGTGTACACCAGATAAATTGGACGATAAAGAAATTGCTAACAATAGTATAATAGAGCATGTTTTAGGTTTTTAGGCGTTTAGATGCAGAAATGGACAAATCAAATGTAAAATAAAATTTAATTGATTTAATTAAATATAGATTAAGTCTTGTTAGAGCAAAATAATAAATAAATACGTACACACATTAAAAAAGCAGCCAAGATGAATGAGTTTAATTTTTTATATAGATTAAAATTGAAGACAGAAACAGCTGGTATATATGCGGTCACTTAATATTAAAATCCAGTAGATCCACTTCAGATTTATTTCTCAACAGTTTATGTTCACGTGGCTGTTTTCGTTTATATTAGCCAAGCTATTATGTATTTTGAAATAATCTTGTCCGTGATGTGTTCGTTCTTAAGACGTGCAAGAATCCTGCAGCTCCAGAGATATATGTTATTCTGCCAGTCTCGCTTTCAAATAGTCTTGCGCACATAAACGGGTCACAAACACCTGCATTTAGCTCGCGTTGTGTTATAATGGGTGTATTGTGTGCATTTATGGCAATAATTTATTTTAAAAAGCTCTTAAACAAGAATAAATTCGTTTGTTTTGAACTTGTGACACTGTGCGCGCTGATCGGAGGCAGTGATTTCAGAAAGGCAGCTGAAAATATTTCATTTTCACACAAACAGTTCAAAAACATCTTAATTTAGCTCTTGGTGTGTTCTAATTGGTGAATTGTGTGATATCGCTGCAATACTTTATTTTTAATAGCTATAAAACAAGAATAAACTCGTTTTTTCTGAGCTCATCATTCCACATGCTGGTGCTCAGAGCGGTGATTCATCTCTGGTGTTTCTCACGTATCACTGACCACACATCGATTATTAATGAGCCCTGACCTGATAATAATCATATATGTTGGTTTAGCTTGTCAGTTTGAATTAAATCCAAGTATTTATTTGTATTTTAACCGATTTAAAAGTGAAACCAAAAGACAGTCTCCTCCCTTTTTTAGTCCGGTAACTGAACCTGTAGGGGCGCATTTTCTCTCAGACAATGGAAGTCTAAGCACACACACTCAAACAGATGGACAGAGTGATATGAGATGTCTGACAGTTTTTTAATTTTCTGTTATCCATACAGTGTTGTAAAGTCATGAAACTATGCATATTTACTCAGAATAACTTTTTTTCTGTATGAAAAAAGGTTTTGAAGTGTTTGGAATTTAAAAATGCAGGAAAATTAATAATTCCATCTTTATTGTCATTTAAAAAAATCACCACGACAAAACCATCCAAGCTATCCAAAACCCATTCACAATTTAAGTTCCTCAATGTTTTTTCAACAAGTAGGCCAAGTTTGGTGTGTATAGTGTTACTCTCCTCTGAGCAGTATGCATTAATTCACAGCTAAATGTAAAAAACAATCCACATTCAAATCAAAATAGCCGACTTCCTGTTGGTCGTAGCTGATGACTGTGAATTAGAAAGTTGTCCGTCTTGATAAGAACAATTTATGTACCGAGTTTGGTGTCTGTAGCTAAAACTAACCCCCTCACGTTTGACAAAAGGTGGCGCTATAGAGTGCCTCTTCCACGCCCTCTTATGAACGTTTGCCAGTGTCTAGCTGTCACTAATACTGATATGTGTTCTGAGTTTGATGAAATTCTAAGCATGTTATATGCCTCAAAATCACCTGAGAAGTATTCCAGTTTGACATGTTGCCACGGCAACAATATTTTTAGATATCAATATCCCCCCAGCAGATTTATATCGACTGTGTTTTAACATTATTCTGATGAAGTTTGAAGCACATCGAGTAAAAATAAGATGCTGAATTCAAAGCATTTTGAAAATGACACACTTCCTGCTGCCAGTTGGTGGCGCTATAACTTTGACTCCTAATAGTCACATATATGCGATCAACATCATACAATGAATAATCTGATGAAGTTTGATTACAATTAGGAAATGTATGTTGATGGTATTAGACACTTCCTGTTTCTCAATTCCCGCCATATATTCAACGCCTCGCTACGAGCAAACCGTTCGAGATATCAAAAATCCCCTGGCAATTTTTCATCCCCAATGTCTTGAGATCATGTTGACCGAGTTTGGTGTCAATCGGCAAAAAACCCTATGACAAGTATTTCAAATTCCAGAGCATGCGCTTTTTACATAACTCTAAATAGCTGACTTCCTGTTGGGCGGAGCCTATGACATGCAATACGAAAGTTGTTCAGCACGATGAGATCTATATGTGTACTGAGTTTGATATTAATATGTGCAAGTATGTGTGAGCTATGCATCAACATTTCTGACTGTGATCCAGGGGGCACCGTAGAGCCCCTGTGTCACGCCCGGGTCCCAGCCTCTGCAGGCTCCTAAAGGCCACAGATTCCAAAGTGTGCGCAAATTTTCAAGAGTTTTTGAGTATGTTAAGGACCCCAAAAGCCCCCACAACTTTGACGAAAAATATGAATACTAAACCCTAAATATCCAACTTCCTGTTGGGCGGAGCCTATGACATGCAGTACGAAAGTTGTTTGGTTTGATGAGATCTACATGTGTACCGAGTTTCGTGCATCTACGTGCAAGTATGTATGATATATGGCCCTCAGTATTCCAGGGGGCGCTGTAGAGCCCCTGTGCCACGCCCGTGTATCAGTCTCTGCCCGGCCCTAATGGCCGCAGGTTCCAATGTGTGTGCCAATTTTCAAGACTTTTTAAGCATGTTAAGGGCCCCAAAAGCCCCCGAAACCTTGAAGAAAAATAATAATAATAATAACAAAATATAGCTGCAAGCAGCAATGTCGGGCTCAAGCCATCAGTGCAACGCCACCCCGGTGGCATCGGGAAAACTGTGCCCAGCGGGCATAAGCATTTACAGTAACCCTCTGACAATCAAGTTTTAAGGGATGCGGCAGTTAAAGGGTTAATCCGACCAATCTAGACTTTGAAATCACATACACAGAACAATATATATATAACTTTAGTAATACTTTATTTTTATATTTATAAAAAATTTATAAGGTGTGCATTGTAGCTGACACCTATATGAACACATTACAATTGTTTTGTGACTGCAAGTCTTTCTTCTCAAATGCTATTGAGCTTCAAATTTGCATTTGAGCCCATGTGAAAAAGTAGCATAATTTACATATGACTTACAGTTTGTTGTAATAAATATCAAACATTCAAATTAATTGTGCATTATAGCTGTCACCTAGATGAACAATTACAGTTGTTTTTATGACTGTAAGTCATTCTCTTCAAATGCTACTGACGTTAGAGAAGTGTATAACAATATCACATGTAACTTTAGAGACCGGCCCTAAATTTGAGACTCTCGAATGTCCAATGTCAAGACAACTTTATGCCTGTTTTTTTTTTCTTTAGTTTTCTTTTCTCTGTGCCGGATTGCTGATGTGCTATACCCAGGCATAGATGTCTATCCATCAATTACGAACATTCAGCCGCAAACATGAGGTGTGAGCGGTCGCGAGCACATATTGGAGAATGGCGCATGTTTTTTTTGTTTTTTTTGAGCAACTGGGATGGTGCCCCCTCTGGGAGTTGGTGCCCTACGAAGACTGCATTCTCTGCATATAGGGAGCGGCAGTACTATCTGGAAGATATATTCCTCAAACCATCGTACAAGAGAAGGTGATGCTAATCCTTCAAGAATCGCTCAAAAGCTATTCAAGTGTACAGTTTCCTTTTATTGCATCTTGAAATAAATATTTCTGAATTCTGAATCAAGCTGGGTTGTGTTTATTCATTTATTTTATAAGACAACTGAGACTTTAATATTTTGTAATATATGTGCTTTTAAACCAAGAACAATTTATTCATAGATGTATTACTGCTTAATAATGACTATTATTAAGGGAAAAGGCTTTATAATCATGAACTATTTACTAATGCTTAGCTAATGAGTGCAGTTATTATAAAGTGTTACCAATGCATTTACTAATGGTAACAAATTAGACATTATTTTACAGTGTTACCAAATCCTTAAATAATTTATTAGTGTTTTGTAATGATTTTAATGACCTATAAGCATTTGTGAAATAGTTTTGCTTGCATTGCAGCTTTATCTGTCAGTTGAAGAGTTTTACTGTTACATCCATGAGATTAATAAATGTCATGTCACGTCACAGGTTGTCATAGGTCAGTATCAAATGAGTTTGAAATTATTATTTGCAGCACAAATAAGGATTCTTAGGATGTTTTTAAATCCCTAAAACTGTCAGAAAAGGATAAGGCCTAAGAGATTTCTTAACCTGTAATGAAAGGAAAAAACACCACCATTAGCAACAACAAAAACAATAACAATTTAAAATACAGATTTTTTTTTTCCTGATTATTAAAGGGATGATTAGGTCTCTCTCTCTCTCTCTCTCTCTCTGCCAGACAGCCCCTCCCTACAATCCACACACACTGTCAGTCACCAAACATTCACAGTCACCAACCCCCTCACACTCCCCCTCCCTCTCCCCCTCCCTTTCCTCACACAGACAGAGTGGCCAGAGTGAGATCATGTCAGTTGAGAAGTCTGACAGTTTTTTAATTTTCTGTTATCCATACAGTGTTGTAAAGTCGTGAAACTATGCATATTTCCTCAGAATGATTTGATCTTTGTATGAAAAAATGCTTTGAAGTGTTTGGAAGCTGCAATTTAAACATACAAGACAATTAATGTTTCCCTTTTTACTGTCATTTCAAAAAATCACCACGACAAAACCGTTCAAGCTAACCAAAATCCGTTCGCAATTTAAGTTCCTCAATGTTTTTTCTTCATGTTAACAAAGTTTGGTGTGTATAGTGTACTTCCCCTGTGAGGAGTATGCATTAATTCACAACTGTAAAATCTCAAAAATACACATTCAAATCAAAATAGCCGACTTCCTGTTGGTCGTAGCTGATGACTGTGAATTAGAAAGTTGTCCGTCTTGAAAAGAACAATTTATGTACCAAGTTTGGTGTCTGTAGCTAAAACTAACCCCCCCACTTTTGACAAAAGGTGGCGCTATAGAGTGCCTCCTTCACGCCCTTTTAAAAGCTTTTGCCATTGTCTAGCTATCACTAATACTGATATGTGTTTTGAGTTTCATGTAAATCTGAGCTAGTTATCTGCCTAAAAATCACCAGAACAGAACATTCAAGTTTGACACGTTGCCATAGCAACACTATATTAGATATAAATATCCCCACAACAGATTTTCTTCGGCCGTGTTTTGTCATTATTCTGATGAAGTTTGAAGCAAATCAAGTAAAAATAAGATGCTGAATTCAAAGCGTTTTGAAAATGATTCACTTCCTGCTGCCAGTTGGTGGCGCTATAACTTTGACTCCTAATAGTCACATATATATGATCGGTATCATACAATGAACAAACCAATTAAGTTTGAT
Organism: Carassius auratus; assembly: GCF_003368295.1. Lineage (NCBI taxonomy): Eukaryota > Metazoa > Chordata > Actinopteri > Cypriniformes > Cyprinidae > Carassius > Carassius auratus. The sequence goes on from NW_020529366.1 coordinate 21,064, forward strand.
CAAATTCAGGAAATGTATGTGGATGTTATTAGACATTTCCTGTTTCTCATTTCTCGCCATAATTTCAACGCCTCGCCACGGGCAAACCGTTCGAGATATCAAAAATCTCTTCGCAATTTAGCATCCCCAATGTCTTGAGATCGTGTTCACCGAGTTTGGTGGTGAACGGGTGGAGTTCCTCAGAGGAGTATATCAAATTCCAGAGCATGTGTTTTTCATAAAACCCTAAATAGCCAACTTCCTGTTGGGCGGAGCTTATGACATGCAGTGTGAAAGTTGTTTGGTTTGATGAGTTATATATATGTACCAAGTTTCATATGTATACGTGCAAGTATGCATCATATATGGCCCTCAGTACTACAGGGGGCGCTGTAGAGCCTCTGTGCCACGCCCGTGTATCAGACTCTGCCCGGCCCTAATGGCCGCAGGTTCCAAGGTGTGTGGCAATTTTCAAGAGTTTTTGAGCATGTTAAGGGCCCCAAAAGCCCCCGAAACCTTGAAGAAAAATAATAATAATAATAAATATAGCTGCAAGCAGCGATGTCGGGCTCAAGCCATCAGTGCAACGCCACCCCGGTGGCATCAGGATAACTGTGCCCAGCGGGCATAAGCATTTACAGTAACCCTCTGACAATCAGTTTTAAGGGATGCGGCAGTTAAAGGGTTAATCCGACCAATCTAGACTTTGAAATCACATACACAGAACAATATATATAACTTTAGTAACACTTTATTTTAATATTTATAAAAAATGTATAAGGTGTGCATTGTAGCTGACACCTATATGAACACATTACAATTGCTTTGTGACTGCAAGTCTTTCTTCTCAAATGCTATTGAGCTTCAAATTTGCATTTGAGCCCATGTGAAAAAGTTGCATAATTTACATATGACTTACAGTTTGTTGTAATAAATATCAAACATTCAATTTAATTGTGCATTATAGCTGTCACCTAGATGAACAATTACAGTTGTTTTTATGACTGTAAGTCATTCTCTTCAAATGCTACTGACGTTAGAAAAGTGTATAACAATATCACATGTAACTTTAGAGACCTTCCCTAAATTTGAGACTCTAGAAAGTCCAATGTCAAGACAACTTTATGCCTGTTTTATTTTCTTTAGTTTTCTTTTCTCTGTGCCGGATTGCTGATGTCCTATACCCAGGCATAGATGTCCATCCATCAATTACGAACATTCAGCCGCAAACATGAGGTGTGAGCGGTCGCGAGCGCGGATGGGAGAATGACGCATGTTTTTTTTTTTTTTTTTTTTTTTTTTGAGCAACTGGGATGGTGCCCCCTCTGGGAGTTGGTGCCCTACGAAGACTGCATACTATGTTATACTGCATAATGTTAACAAATTAGACATTATTTTACAGTGTTACCAAATCCTTAAATAATGTATTAGTGTTTTGTAATGATTTTAATGACCTATAAGCATTTGTGAAATAGTTTTGCTTGCATTACAGCTTTATCTGTCAGTTGAAGAGTTTTACTGTTACATCCATGAGATTAATAAATGTCATGTCACGTCACAGGTTGTCATAGGTCAGTATCAAATGAGTTTGAAATTATTATTTGCAGCACAAATTAGGGTTCTTAGGATGTTTTTAAATCCCTAAAACTGTCAGAAAAGGATAAGGCCTAAGAGATTTCTTAACCTGTAATGAAAGGAAAAAACACCACCATTAGCAACAACAAAAACAATAACAATTTAAAATACAGATTTTTTTTTTCCTGATTATTAAAGGGATGATTAGGTCTCTCTGTCTCTCTCTCTGCCAGACAGCCCCTCCCTACAGTCCACACACACTGTCACAGTCACCAACCCCCTCACACTCCCCCTCCCTCTCCCCCTCCCTTCCCTCACACAGACAGGGTGGCCAGAGTGAGATCATGTCAGTTGAGAAGTCTGACAGTTTTTTAATTTTCTTTTATCCATACAGTGTTGTAAAGTCGTGAAACTATGCATATTTCCTCAAAATGATTTGATCTTTGTATAAAAAAATGCTTTGAAGTGTTTGGAAGCTGCAATTTAAACATACAAGGCAATTAATGTTTCCCTTTTTACTGTCATTTCAAAAATTCACCACGACAAAACCGTTCAAGCTAACCAAAATCCGTTCGCAATTTAAGTTCCTCAATGGTTTTTCTTCATGTAGACAAAGTTTGGTGTGTATAGTGTACTTCCCCTGTGAGGAGTATGCATTAAATCAGAGCTCAATTTAAATATTCAAATCAAAATAGCCGACTTCCTGTTGGTCGTAGCTGATGACTGTGAATTAGAAAGTTGTCCGTCTTGAAAAGAACAATTTATGTACCAAGTTTGGTGTCTGTAGCTAAAACTAACCCCCCCACTTTTGACAAAAGGTGGCGCTATAGAGTGCCTCCTTCACGCCCTTTTAAAAGCTTTTGCCATTGTCTAGCTATCACTAATACTGATATGTGTTTTGAGTTTTATGTAAATCTGAGCTTGTTGTCTGCCTCAAACTCACCATAACAGAACATTCAAGTTTGACACGTTGCCATGGCAACACTATATCAGATATCAATATCCCCACAACAGATTTACATCGGCCGTGTTTTGTCATTATTCTGATGAAGTTTTAAGTAAATAGAGTAAAAATAAGATGCTGAATTCAAAGCATTTGGAAAATGGCACACTTCCTGCTGCCAGTTGGTGGCGCTATAATGTTGACTCTTAATAGTCACATATATACGATCAGTATCATACAACGAACAAACCAATGAAGTTTGATCAAATTCAGGAAATGTATGTGGATGTTATTAGACATTTCCTGTTTCTCATATCTCGCCATAATTTCAACGCCTCGCCACGGGCAAACCGTTCGAGATATCAAAAATCCCCTCGCAATTTTCCATCCCCAATGTCTTGAGATCATGTTGACCGAGTTTGGTGGCAATCAAGTAAAAGACCTATGACAAGTATATCAAATTCCAGAGCATGCTTTTTATAAACAGCCCTAAATAGCTGACTTCCTGTTGGGCGGAGCCTATGACATAGAGTGCGAAAGTTGCTCGGCTCAATGAGATCTATAAGTGTACTGAGTTTCATATAAATACATGAAAGTGTGTGTGAGCTATGGTTCAAGATTTCTGACTGTGTTCCAGGGGGCGCTGTAGAGTCCCTGTGCCACGCCCGGGGCCCAGTCTCTGTGGCGTCCTGATGGCCGCAGATTCCAATGTGTGTGCCAATTTTCAAGAGTTTTTGAGCATGTTAAGGCCTCCAAAAACCCCCGGAAGGTTTAATAAAAAATAAAAAAAATAATAAATATAGCTGCAAGCAGCGATGTCGGGCTCAAGCCATCAATGCAACGCTTCCCCGGTGGCATCAGGAAAACTGTGCCCAGCGGGCATAAGCATTTACAGTAACCCTCTGACAATACAATTTTAAGGGATGTGGCAGTTAAAGGGTTAATCCGACCAATCTAGACTTTGAAATCACATACACAGAACAATATATATAACTTTAGTAACACATTATTTTTATATTTATAAAAAATTTATAAGGTGTGCATTATAGCCATCACCTATATGAACACATTACAATTGTTTTGTGACTGCAAGTCTTTCTTCTCAAATGCTATTGAGCTTCAAATTTGCATTTGAGCCCATGTGAAATAGTAGCATAATTTACATATGACTTACAGTTTGTTGTAATAAATATCAAACATTCAAATTAATTGTGCATTATAGCTGTCACCTAGATGAACAATTACAGTTGTTTTTGTAAGTCATTCTCTTCAAATGCTACTGACGTTAGAAAAGTGTATAACAATATCACATGTAACTTTAGAGACCGTCCCTAAATTTGAGACTCTCGAATGTCCAATGTCAAGACAGCTTTATGCCTGTTTTTTTTTTTTTCTTTCTTTAGTTTTCTTTTCTCTGTGCCGGATTGCTGATGTCCTATACCCAGGCATAGATGTCCATCCATCAATTACAAACATTCAGCCGCAAACATGTGGTGTGATCTGTCACGAGCGCGGATGGGAGAATGGCGCATGTTTTTTTTCTTTTTTTTTTTTTTTTTTTGAGCAACTGGGATGGTGCCCCTTCTGGGATTTGGTGCCCTGCGAATACTGCATACTCTGCATATAGGGAGCGGCGGTACTATCTGGAAGATATATTCCTCAAACCATCGTACAAGAAGTGGTGATGCTAGTCCTTCAAGAATCGCTCAAAAGCTATTTAAGTGTACAGTTTCCTTTTATTGCATCTTGAAATAAATATTTCTGAATTCTGAATCAAACTGGGTTGTGTTTATTTATTTATTTATTTTATGAGACAACTGAGACTTTAATCTCCTTTGTAATATATGTGCTTTTAAACCAAGAACAATTTATTTATAGATTTATTACTGCTTTATAATGACTATTATTAAGCGAAAAGGCTTTATAATCATGAACTATTTACTAATGCTTAGCTAATGAGTGCCATTATTATAAAGTGTTACCAATGCATTTACTAATGTTAACAAATTAGACATTATTTTACAGTGTTACCAAATCCTTAAATAATTTATTAGTGTTTTGTAATGATTTTAATAACCTATAAGCATTTGTGAAATAGTTTTGCTTGCATTGCAGCTTTATCTGTCAGTTTAAGAGTTTTACTGTTACATCCATGAGATTAATAAATGTCATGTCACGTCACAGTTTGTCATAGGTCAGTATCAAATGAGTTTTAAATTATTATTTGCAGCATAAATAAGGATTCTTAGGATGTTTTTAAATCCCTAAAACTGCCAGAAAAGGATAAGGCCTAAGAGATTTCTTAACCTGTAATGAAAGGAAAAAAACGCCACCATTAGCAACAACAAAAACAATAACAATTTAAAATACAGATATTTTTTTCCTGATTATTAAAGGGATGATTAGGTCTCTCTCTCTCTCTCTCTCTCTCTCTCTCTGCCAGACAGCCCCTCCCTACAGTCCACACACACTGTCAGTCACCAAAAATTCACAGTCACCAACCCCCTCACACTCCCCCTCCCTCTCCCCCTCCCTTTCCTCACACAGACAGAGTGGCCAGAGTGAGATCATGTCAGTTGAGAAGTCTGACAGTTTTCACATTTTCTTTTACCCATACAGTGTTGTAAAGTCGTGAAACTATGCATATTTCCTCAGAATGATTTGATATCTGTATGAAAAAATGCTTTGAAGTGTTTGGAAGCTGCAATTTAAAAATACAAGACAATTAATGTTTCCCTTTTTTACTGTCATTTCAAAAAATCACCACGACAAAACCGTTCAAGCTAACCAAAATCTGTTCGCAATTTAAGTTCCTCGATGTTTTTTCTTCATGTAGACAAAGTTTGGTGTGTATAGTGTACTTCCCCTGTGAGGAGTATTCATTAATTCACAACTGTAAAATCTCAAAAAATACACATTAAAATCAAAATAGCCGACTTCCTGTTGGTCGTAGCTGATAACTGTGAATTAGAAAGTTGTCCGTCTTGATAAGAACAATTTATGTACCAAGTTTGGTGTCTGTAGCTAAAACTAACCCCCCCACTTTTGACAAAAGGTGGCGCTATAGAGTGCCTCATTCACGCCCTTTTAAAAGCTTTTGCCATTGTCTAGCTATCACTAATACTGATATGTGTTTTGAGTTTCATGTAAATCTGAGGTTGTTATCTGCCTCAAAATCACCATAACAGAATATTCAAGTTTGACACGTTGCCATGGCAACACTATATCAGATATCAATATCCCCACAACAGATTTTCATCGGCCGTGTTTTGTCATTATTCTGATGAAGTTTTAAGCAAATCGAGTAAAAATAAGATGCTGAATTCAAAGCATTTGGAAAATGACACACTTCCTGCTGCCAGTTGGTGGCGCTATAACGTTGACTCTTAATAGTCACATATATACAATCGGTATCATACAACGAACAAACCCATGAAGTTTGATCAAATTCAGGAAATGTATGTGGATGTTATTAGACATTTCCTGTTTCTCATTTCTCGCCATAAGTTCCACGCCTCGCCACGGGCAAACCGTTCGAGATATCAAAAATCCCCTCGCAATTTTTCATCCTCAATGTCTTGAGATCATGTTCACCGAGTTTCGTGGCGAACGGGTTGAAAACCTCAGAGGAGTATTTCAAATTCCAGAGCATGCTTTTTTTAAACAGCCCTGAATAGCTGATTTCCTGTTGGGCGGAGCCTATGACATAAAGTGTGAAAGTTGTTCAGCTCAATGAGATCTATAAGTCTACTGAGTTTCATATAAATACATGCAAGTGTGTGTGAGCTATGGTTCAAGATTTCTGACTGTGTTCCAGGGGGCGCTGTAGAGCCCCTGTGCCACGCCCGGGTCCCAGCCTCTGCGGCGTCCTGATGGCCGCAGATTCCAATGTGTGTGCCAATTTTCAAGAGTTTTTGAGCATGTTAAGGCCCCCAAAAACCCCCGGAAGGTTTAATAAAAAATAAAAATAATAATAATAATAATAACAAGAATAATCCTTAGAAGAACAATAGGGCTCTTCGCCCCTTCGGGCTTGAGCCCTAATAATAAGAAGAAGAATAATCCTTAGAAGAACAATAGGGCTCTTCGCCCCTTCGGGCTTGAGCCCTAATAATAACAAATAATCCTAAGGAAAACAATAGGGCTCTCGCCCTCCAGGCTTGAGCCCTAATTAAAGCTGCAAGCAGCGATGAACGGGCCCTCGCACCCGGGCTCACCGCCATCGTGTGGCTTTAGTAAAAAGGTGAACATTGAGAAATATCCATTTAATGTCCTAAATATAAGTGGAATATATCAAAGTATATCCCATATATGTGCCAATCTTACTGTTGCCAGCAGGTGGCGCTATCATTATAATGGAATATTGGCCTTCAGATGTGTTCAGGCCAGGACTCTTATCAAACATGTGAAGTTTGGGGAAGATTGAACATTTTATGCTTGAGTTACAACAACTTCTCTTGCCGTGGCAAGACATCAAATTTTGTCATGGCGCCATGGAAACGCCCTTTAACAAAAACTCAAGATTTCCAAAAGTTAACATCGCACAGGCCTTTAGATTAGACTGACCACAAAAAAGACATTGATGTCAAAAAATTTCTAGGAGTAGTTTGTCACAGCGTAAAACATGTCACTTCCTGTTGCCAATAGGTGGCGCTATGACTATAACTGAAAGTGGGCATGTAGATCTGTTAAGGGCAGAAGTCTTATCTAACATGTGAAGTTTGGGGCAGATTGGACATTGTATGTATGAGTTACAGTAACTTCCTTTTTCATGGCGAAACATCGAAATTTGTCAGGCCACCATGGACACGCCCTTTAACGAAATCTAAAGATCTTCGCAATTTAACATCGCAAAGGGCTTAAGATTACACTGACCAGGTTTGGTGTTGATCTGAATAAATCTCTAGGAGGAGTTCGTTAAAGTACAACCCCTGAAAATGGCAAAAACAACGCCAGTTTTGCAAAGAAAATTAAAAAAAACGACTTCCTGTTGGGATTCGGATTTCGTACCAAGAGACTTTTTTGTAGGTATTGGTGTGTTACATGTGTATACCGATGTTTGTACATGTACGTGAAACATAGCTCGAGGCGCACTCTGTTGAAAATGTATAGGTGGCGCTATCGAGCCATTTTGCCACACCTGATGGAATTTTGGCCTTCAGATGTGTTCAGGCCAGGACTCTTATCACACATGTGAAGTTTGGGGAAGATCGGACATTTTATGCCTGAGTTATAACATCTTTTATTCCCATGGCGAGACATCGAACTTTGTGACGGCGCCATGGACACGCCTTTTAACGAAAACTCAAGATCTTCAAAACTTAACATCGCACAGGCCTTTAGATTAGACTGACCACAAAAAATACATTGATGTCATAAAATTTCTAGGAGTAGTTCATCGCAGTGTAAAATATGTCACTTCCTGTTGCCAATAGGTGGCGCTATGACTATAACTGAATATGGGCATGTCAATCTGTTCAGGTCAGGAGACTCATCAAACATGTGAAGTTTGGGGCAGATTGGTCATTGTATGTCTGAGTTATAGCAACTTCCTGTTTCATGGCGAAACATCGAAATTCGCCAGGCCGCCACGGACACGCCCATTAACGAAAACTCAAAAGCTTCGCAATTTAACATCGCAAAGGCCTTTAGATTAGGCATACCAAACTTGGTGTTGATCTGAATAAGTCTCTAGGAGGAGTTCGTTAAAATACAACGCATGGAAATGGCAAAAATGACACAAAATTTGCTCATAATATTAAAAATAACCGACTTCCTGTTGGGTTTAGAATTTTGCTCTAAGAGACTTTTTTGTAGATACTGGAGAGTTACACATGTGTACCGATTTTCATACATGTACGTGAAACATAGCTCGAGGCGCACACCGTTGAACGTGTATAGGTGGCGCTGTCGAGCCATTTTGCCACACCCACTTCTGAAACCCATATCAGATGTAAATTTTCGCCAGTTCTGAGGTGTGTGCAAAGTTTCATGACTTTTTGAGTATGTTTAGGCCCTCAAAAATGCGATTCATTTTGGAGAAGTATAATAATAATAATAATAATAATAATAAACGGAGCAATTCCAAGAGGGTCCTCACACCATCGGTGCTCGGGCCCTAAATATAGCTGCAAGCAGCGATGGCGGGCTCAAGCCACCAATGCCATCGCCACCCCGGTGGCATCAGGCAAACTGTGCCCAGCGGGCACATGCATTCACAATATCCCTCTGGCAGTGAGGTTTTAAATGATATGGCAGTTAAAGGGTTAATCCGAATCATCTAGACTTTAAAATCACATTCACAGAACAATATATATATATATATATATATATATATATATAACTTTAGTAACACTTTACAATAAGATTTCATTTATAAACATTATGTTAACATGAACAATATTTATATAGCATTCATTCATGTCAGTTAATATTCCAAATTAAACATTAAAACATTGTTTTATTGTGATTTTTTTCCAAGCACATTTTACCAATTCCAAACCATATCAATCTTAATAACTACCATTATTTTTTATTTAATCATTTATGAGTGCTATACAATAGTCCAGGAAAGCTGGAAGAGAAAAACAGGTCAAGAAGAACTGACAAAAAGAATTGCAAAATAATTAGGAATTAATGTGAAGATTAATTTTTAGTCAATTCTGCAAGACAGACTTTCAGGAAAGGAGGTGGAATAAAAATGAGCTCCTAAATCTTAATCCCGGATTCTGGAAGATATATTCCTCAAACCATCGGACAAGAGGAGGTGGTGCTGGTCCTTCACGAGTCACTCTAATCTGTTAATTAAGCCTATATATAAAGTCTTAATATATAGTATTTCACAATACTTCATAGTATTCTAATTAAATAATTTTTTGGAATCTTAGATCTCTCAGAACCTGGCACATTGTAATTCTGAGACTCCAGGAAAGTGGCAGTTCTGTAAAATGTTGGCGCTGGAGACTAAATGCTCCCTGATAGTTTCACACCTAATTCACTTAACACACACACAAACACACACACACACACACACACACACACACATTAACCACAGTGACAGAGGGACAGAGTGACATCAGATGTATGATAGTTTTTTAATTTTCTATCATCCATATAATGTTGTATAGTCATGGAACTATGCATATTTCCTCAGAATGACTTGTCTGCTATGTGTACATTTTTTTGAAGTGTTTAGAAGCTGCACTTTAAAAAAATAAAAGACATTTACTGGTTACTTTTTTACTGTTATTTCAAAAAATCACCACGCAAAATCATTCAAGCTATCCAAAATTCATTCACACCTGTTCTGTAAGATAAATTCTTTAAACAGTGGTAAAAGAGGATGTGGTGCTGAACCTTCAAGAGTCACTCAAAACGTATCTGTCCATAAAGCTTATAAAGAATTATTCTTAATATACAGTTCACAATACTTCAGCTTGTTATTCTAATTAAGTGAGGGTCATTTTATCAGTAAAATACATAAAATACATATTATTTTTCTTTGAAAGATTTCTATAAATGATTTAAATCATACTTGTTTTACAATAATTATTTAAAAGTAATCCTATAGCTCCATCTGGTGGTCATTATTGGAACTAAGAATTGCAAGCTTGATTTATAAGTTATGATAGTTTTAATTTTATGCTGGCTCTTGAAAATGATAAAGCTATGAAACTTACTGTGCTTCCTTCAAATGATGACTTCTACGTATATAAAAAATTATGAAGAGTTGGAATGAAAAATTTTAAAGATATAGTAAAATAACGATTGTATTTTTTTATGTTACTTTAATAAATCGCTATGGCCACACCATTTAAGCTATCCTAAACCCATTCGCAATTTAACATCTTCAGTATATTAGCTTCATGTTAAAAAAGTTTGCTGTGAACTTGTGTCTTCTTGGAGGAGTATGAATTCATTTACAGGCTGATTTTATCATAAATCCACAATAAAATTTCTGAGTTCTGTATCAATCTGTGTTGTTGTTTGTTTTTTTTGTTTTTTTTTTTATTTTTCATAGGAAGATAACTGACCCTTTACTCTCCTTTTTAATAAATGTGCTTATAACCCAAGAACAAGCTTTTTATAGCTGTATTTATAAACTGCTTACTATTGACTATTAATATTGGGACAAGGCTTTATAAAGCATGAACTGAATATTTACTGTTTGAGTTTGAAATTATTATTTGCAGCACAAATAAGGTTTTTTAGGATTTTTAAAAATCCCTAAAACTGTCAGAAAAGGATAAGGCCTATAAGATTTTATGTGAGTGGCTAAATTTATTTGTTTTTATAACTATAATGCATAAACTATGAAATTATACAAAATGTATAAAAATGTACAACAGTTATTCTTTTCCAATGTTTTTTATTTATTTATTTATTTAATTTTTTTTATTTTATTTACATTTCAAAACATTTGCCTACTGCAATCATTCTAAACAGCTTGAATAAAACCTGTCAATATTTATTATAGACCACTGTAACTGTGTATAATCTAACAAACAAGTTTATTATGAAAATAAAAGTGTGTACACCAGATAAATTGGACGATAAAGAAATTGCTAACAATAGTATAATAGAGCATGTTTTATGTTTTTAGGCGTTTAGATGCAGAAATGGACAAATAAAATGTAAAATAAAATGTAATTGATTTAATTAAATATAGATTAATTCTTGTTAGAGCAAAATAATAAATAAATAAATACGTACACACATTAAAAACGCAGCCAAGATGAATGAATTACATTTTTTATATAGATTAAAATTGAAGACAGAAGCAGCTGGTATACGCGCCCAGCTAACACAGTTACGTTGTGACGACGTAACTGGACCAGACCATATTCGTTGCAGCGACATCCCAAATAACGTTCCAGCGACGTAACTTTGTGATTCCCATATCCGTCGTGGCGACGTTATAGTGGAACGTCGCTGGAACGTGATGAGTACGTCCCAACGACCAAACTGTCACGTTATGAGAACGTTACTATAAAGTACCATATTGGTCTCAGCGACGTACCATATAACGTTCCAGTGACGTAACTTTGTGATTCCCATATCCGTCGTGGCGACGTTATAGTGGAACGTCGCTGGAACGTGATGAGTACGTCCCAACGACCACACTGTCACGTTATGAGGTCGTTCCTATAAAATACCATATTGGTCTCAGCGACGTACCACATAACGTTCCAGTGACGTAACTTTGTGATTCCCATATCCGTCGTGGCGACGTTATAGTGGAACGTCGCTGGAACGTGATGAGTACGTCCCAACGACCACACTGTCACGTTATGAGGACGTTCCTATAAAATACCATATTGGTCTCAGCGACGTACCACATAACGTTCCAGTGACGTAACTTTGTGATTCCCATATCCGTCGTGGCAACGTTATAGTGGAACGTCGCTGGAACGTGATGAGTATGTCCTGACGACCAAACTGGCACGTTATGAGGACGTGACATTACAGGATCATATTGGTAATTCATATTTTCACCTCACCATTACCTTGAAATACATAAAGAACTAATAAACTCAATCCATCTCTGGTGCAAAAAATAAACCTTATGAAATCTAATTGTAATCTAATTATAGGAGATTCATAGTTAATACATTAATTACATACATGCAATGCAAACAAATACAAAAACATTACATTCTAATATAAAATATACAAAAACACACTGCATTCATTCACAAATCAATATTTATTCAGCACTACTTTGTACAAATAGGAAGCCAAAACATTTTGAACATCGCACCTGTTCTTTAAACATGCAAAATGTTACTAAGTTATGAGCACAGAAAACTAAACACAACAATTCATAGATTACACAATATAAACAATAGAACATTTTTGTCTTAAAGATGGGGAGATGGTTAATGACGTTATTAGTGAACTTATTAGTGAACAGTAAACTTATTGATACAACATAATTTAGTGCAACAAAAAATACATGATAAATAGATATGAAACAATTCAGCAGATACTGCACCGAGATACTGCACAAAGTAAAACTGTGAGCGTCATATATGAGGCTCCTGGTATAAATGTCTGGTGGTGATGTGCTTTAATTACACGACATGCAGGAAAAAAATTAGGCTAATTCATGCGCACGATTTTCTATTTCATTCCCTCGATTTGCTAAAACGTGTACACTTTTTATACATCAAGAGAACGAATTAGTAAATTGTGCATACGATTTAGCAAATCAATGAAATGTAAAAGTAATCGTGCACGTTTAGTACATAGAGGGAACGAATTAGTAAATCATGGACATGATTTCTTTCTTTTTCTTGCATGTCATGATCAGGGCTCTGTGCTCACTATCAGAGGATAAAACTAAAACATATAACAATTACCAAAGAACCATAATTTTTGAGCTTCTCAGAAGAAAAACATTCATAAAGCGTAAAGATATGAAAAATGAACAATATAGAGATTTCTAGCATCTCTCCTGTATTATTTGTCCCACCTGAAAAAACAAAGTTTTTTAAGAAAATGAGCATATCGACTTTCTCAGAAGAATCTGTGATCTCTGATTACTGACTGTGGAGAAGACTCTTTCAGACAGTGCTGAGGAGGCAGGGTTAGGTGCTGGACAGCTGATAGAGAAGAGGAAGAGTGTGTTTCTTACCCCAGCAGCAGAAGACAGGCTCTTCTGAGGGAAGGACAGGAGGCTTGATGCAGTGTTTTGCTGTAGAACAAGGCTCCTTCTCAGCACCTGATCTTCTTCAGAAAAGAGTTCCTCTAGTGTAGAGTCAGACTTCTTGCAAACTGGAATCTTTCAATAACATTTAGCATATTATTGTAGTCATGTTCATTGTTTTTATTATAACACATGGCAAGCTTATGAGAAAATTGTTAAATGTGTTCTTCCTCCTCTTCTTCATCCTGGGCCTGCTGTCAACATCCTCTGAGCTGAAAGGGAGGATCATCTTGTTAATGTTGCTCATGTATGTTCACAACCAGTCAAAAATCTGGAATCTTTTCTTTATGGTTTTCAAGAGAAGTCTCTTCTGCTCACCAAGGCTAGATTAATTTGATAAAAAAAATGTTTTAAAGTAATTGTAAAAAAAAAAAAAAAAAAAAAAAAAGAAAACAGAAAGAAAGAAATAACAGTTTTCATACTCTTTTTTGAATATACTTAAACATATTTATTGAAATAATTATGAGGCAAAGCTGAATTTTTCAGTAACTTTACTCCAGTCTGCAGTGTCACATGATCTTTTTCATATACTGATTTGCTGATCGGGAAACATTGCTGATTATCACAAATCAGTGCATTTACATGCACCCAATCGCATTATTGCGGCTAAGATCAAAGTGTACATCTGCTCATGACATACATGATGTAAATCACATCTGCAGTTAGCTTACTACGGTTGTTAGTTCCACTGAACTCTATTGGTAAAGAAGGAACTTGTGACCAAAGTTGGTTTTAGGGAAACGCACCCCATATTAGAAATGATGGGGAAGAAAACTTAGCATTTCTGGAAAGTTGAATTTTTTCTTCATTATTATTTTATAAAACACAAAGTTCAAAACATTGAAAAAAAAAGGTAATCTTTTGTAAAATTACAAAAGTCTTCTCTACCACTGGTTTTCAATTTTATGCATTCTTGCTATTAGCCAACCACCCCCAAATAAAATAAATATAACTGTAGTGTAGACAAAATGTTTGGGCAGCACAACTGTTTCCAACACTGATAATAATCAGAAAAATGTATTGAGCAGTAAATCATCATATTAGAATGATTTCTGAAGATCATGTGACACTGAAGACTGGAGTAATTAATGCTGAAAATATAGCTGTGCATTATAGAAATAAATTAAACTTTTAAAATATATTTAAAACTTTTGACTCACTGTGTACATTGCCACATTTAAATGAAAACTCAACTTGTAATAATGCACACATTCTCAAAGAACTTACATTCTGGTGATAACTTCCTTCCCTCACTGCTGTCAGTTCCCTTCAGTCATTCCCAGACCTCCTTGTTTTTACTCTTTCCCTCAAATCTACAGAAACAAACATCATTTTACAGTCAATTTGGATAAGTCACGAATTGCAATAGTTATATAACTATAATCACAATGCTAAATTATATATATATAATTATAAATATATATTGAATCGGCACACAAGTATCGGGATAGTATTGAATTGGCAGATTAGCGTATCATCCCAGCCCTAGTTACTACAGTCAAAACAATGAAACTCTCTTCAAGAGCGCACAATAACTGATATTTAAAACTGTTAAAAGAAAAGGCTCAAAATATTGAACACATATAATACACAACAATATCTCTTCCTTTGGTGCTTTGAACATTTCTGTGAGTAATGCTACACGCTGTGACTCTGTGTTGCTTCAAGTGCATCATTCTGCGCACTGGTTGTGTTTACGCGATGCACGCTGTATAGGAGCCATTCCCTTTCGAATTATAATACATTAGCACAATGAAAGATTCTTGTTCTGTCCCATCTACCACATGTTGCTGCCTTCATTACTGTGCTATAAATTTAAAAGAAATGTATTTTACACACACATACATTATACACACACACACACACACATATATATATATATATATATATATATATATATAGACGGTTTCAACGGCAACAACATAAACAAACTTTTATAAACAAACGCTTCTGTAGACCTAACCTAACTGGTAGACTCCAAATAGAATCAATAACAACAGCCAAGTCCCTCTAGAGTAGATATTTTTTGATAACAAACAAAATATGTTTTCTGTGTAGATCAGGCGGACTTGATGAAAATGCAAATTCATCCTTTGCCAGCAGGAGATGTTTTAAAGCATAGACATAAAGTGCGAGAAATAGAGGTTTTCCCAGTAACAGCTGTAAACAAAGCAGAGCTGGTACGCTCACACGCGGCTCTCTCAGGCATATAACATGCAAGTCTTCCTTCAGAAATACAGCGATATAAAAACACCTGTGCCTCGTTTTGATATTTAAACATATAAATGTTAGGAATTATTAAACGTGCAGTACGTAACGTTACTCATGTTTATTCAACGAAGCCTTTTTGAAAATCTATCAGTTTTAAAATTGTGGCGAGTCTCCAAAAATAAATAAATGTATGGGAAACATCCCGCAGCACAACCACCTGAGCCCAACTTCAGTCTACTCATCACCTTGCCTTTAACTGCGTTTGTAGATGGCACCGCAGCCAGACCGATATACACAACACAGACCGGAATATATATATATCAGTTTGAGACCAAAGGTTTGGACATACCTTCTCATTCAAAGAGTTTTCTTTATTTTCATGACTATGAAAATTGTAGATTCACACTGAAGGCATCAAAACTATGGATTAACACATGTGGAATTATATATGGAATTATATACATAACAAAAAAGTGTGAAACAACTGAAAATATGTAATATTCTAGGTTCTTCAAAGTAGCCACCTTTTGCTTTGATTACTGCTTTGCACACTCTTAGCATTCTCTTGATGAGCTTCAAGAGGTATTCACCTGAAATGGTCTTCAACAGTCTTGAAGGAGTTCCCAGAGAGATGCTTAGCACTTGTTGGCCCTTCTGCCTTCTGTCTGCGGTCCAGCTCACCCCTAAACCATCTGGATTGGGTTCAGGTCCGGTGACTGTGGAGGCCAGGTCATCTGGCGCAGCACCCCATCACTCTCCTTCTTGGTCAAATAGCCCTTGATGCCTTCAGTGTGACTCTACAATCTTCATAGTCATGAAAATAAAGAAAACTCTTTGAATGAGAAGGTGTGTCCAAACTTTTGGTCTTTACTGTAAAATATATATTTTACAGTTTTTTTATATATACACACACACACACACTTTTGCACATCCTGTCATACCAGTGACTGGGTGTTACTGCAATAGACTTTGCAGCATTAAGGTTAACGATTAATCGATTATTTGATCATTAATATAAACGACGATCAATCATGGAAATGATTGAAAATTGACATCCCTACACAGAAGTATAGAAAATTCTACATTGATTAAAAATTTTTTTTGCAAAAAACGACACTGATATCGGATCAGAATTACTGTCTCTTCTCATAGTGACAGCCAATCACATTAGTTTTCTGGTATTGCATGCACTTGATTGGCTTGCGTCTGCGCTAGGGTATTTGCATAAGACGTTCTGACTGGAGGACGGCTGCATTGGCGCTTAAAAAGTCTTCAACTTCTATTTAGAATTAATTTCTAGAATTTATTTCACCATGCTTGACGTCACTTCATTTAAAAGTAAACGAGAGGCGTTGACGCCCCGTGTGATGGGGCGTTATATGTCGGGTTACCGCTGCACAAATCTTTCAACAACGAGAAATGTAGTTCCAGCACGGCCTTATATCCAGGACAGCAGAATGGTCAGGATGACCTGAAACACATAACCAACTGAAATCAATTTAAAAGTATTTAGTCTTGCCTGAGTGATGCTGAAACAACCAGGTTTAGTTTTTCACCCAGGAGAAACTGCTTCCATGAAGAATGATCTCTTGATCCTGGATCCTTGCTGCCATCCACGCAGAGATGATTTGGAGGATATGTGGTTGTGTCTAAAGGGTAATGAATCAATGTTACAAGAATACTGATAGCAGCACTATTGATCCTGTAACTTATGTAAATGTTTTCAGTACCGAACAAGTCAGGAACCAAATTAGTACCAGTTCTTGAAACCCATCTCTACTTGTAATAGTTGTCTTGTTGCTGCTGCCCAGACTGTCTCTTCCCCTGATGATAAATATATGTGTTCATTTTAAAGCAATAAATAATACATTTAAATTACTAGGTGGTAACAAATATATTTCCTTATAAGGAACTCACTGAATAATGGACTCAACTGGTGGTTGTCAGGCCCTAAGAAAGTGAACAATTTGTTTACTTTTTGTGGAACGAAAGTATCAGATCAATTTGAGAATTAAACTAGCATTAAAAAGCATGCATGTGAAAAACACCATCAACACCAATAATGAACAGATGACAGAATTTACAAGCCTGCCACTTGAGGGAGAAAAGGGGAAATTATTAATCCCACATAACGTTACACTGAACATGATTTCGGCAGCCTCGGTCTAATTAACGTTAAACTTTATATTTAACGTTATATCGGTTTATATTCAAGTTCACATCATGGATAGCATGAGCATCATCAAGCTCGAGCAGCAGGTATTCAAACAAACTAATTAACGTTACTACGGTTAAAAATTTAATTATTAGAAAGTTAATACTGTATAGTTTATAGTGATAAATTTCAAATAATTTAAAACAGGTAAGGTTATATTCGATTTTAACAGTTACCGTTACCTTAGACCACCTCTGAGACTGATTTTGAGCTAATTAACCAAACAGAGCATTTATTTATTAAATTGAAAGAGAAAACCTACAAAAATACAAAACACTACTCCTCTTTGATGGCATTTAACGTTATATCAGTTAAAATCTATGAATAAAAGTAGATTTATAGGACTTACCTTTCCTCCGTGTCCGTCTGCTGGAAGTTGACCGTTACAAAATGACGGGCACGCGCACGTCGCGCACTTCACTCAGAAAGTGACGTGCGCTGCTAGTTTAAGGTTTAAATGTTAATTTGTCCCGTACTCTCTTTCATTAACAAACATTATCACCAAGTAAATTGTTTATTTTATTGTTCTTAAACTGATGGCATATATATATATATATATATATATATATATATATATATATATATATATATATATATATATATATATTATTTTAACATGCTTGATTAATTTTTTTGTATATTTCCCAAAGAATATGCTGTTCAAATGGTATCTTAATAATAATAATACATCTAGTGCAATAATATTAAAAGTTATCTGAAGACCAGCTGACCACGTCGCTACAACGTCCCCAATGGGACTAACTAGTGACGTCTTTTGAGTACGTGCCCAAGACGTTTCTGGGAAGTTAGCCAAGATTTAAAAAAATGGAACTTTACCACGACGTCCTCACAACGTTGCCATAAAGTAATGTCGCGCTGACCAAATGACGACTAACTGGCAACGTCCTCACAACGTTCTGTGTTTGCTGGGCGGTCACTTAATATTCAAATCCAGTAGATCCACTTCAGATATATTTCTCAACGGTTTACGTTCACGTGGCTGTTTTCGTTTATATTCGCCAAGCTATTTTGAAATAATCTTGTCCGTGATGTGTTCGTTCTTACGACGAAAGGCAGAATCCTGCAGCTCGAGAGATATGTTATTCTGCCAGTGGCGGTGTCATAGTCTTGCACACTTAAACGGGTCACAAACACCTGCATTTAGCTCTTGTAGTGTTACAATGGGTTTATTGTGTGCATTTGTGGTAATATTTTATTTAAAAAAGCTCTTAAACAAGAATAAATTCGTTTGTTTTGAGCTCGACACTGTACGCGCTGATCGGAGGCGTGATTTCATATAGGCAGCCTCAAATATTTCATTTTCACACAAACAGTTCAAAAACATCTTAATTTAGCTCTTGGTGTGTTCTAATTGGTGAATTGTGTGATATCGCTGCAATACTTTATTTTTAATAGCTATAAAACAAGAATAAACTCGTTTTTTCTGAGCTCATCATTCCAGATGCTCATGCTCAGAGCGGTGATTCATCTCTCGTGTTTCTCACGTATCACTGACCACACATCCATTATTAATGAGCCCTGACCTGATAATAATCATATATGTTGGTTTAGCTTGTCAGTGTGAATTAAATCCAAGTATTTATTTGTATTTTAACCGATTTAAAAGAGAAACTAAATCTCCGGTAATTGCACCTGTAGGGGCGCAATTTCTCTCAGACAATGGAAGTCTGAAGCACATATACTCAAACAGAGGGACAGAGTGAGATGAGATGTCTGACAGTTTTTTAATTTTCTATTATCCATACAGTGTTGTAAAGTCGTGAAACTATCCATATTTACTCAGAATGACTTTTTGTCTGTATGAAAAAAGGTTTTGAAGTGTTTGGAATTTAAAAATGCAGGAAAATTAATAATTCCAGTTTTACTGTCATTAAAAAAAATCACCACGACAAAACCGTTCAAGCTATCCAAAATCCATTGGCAATTTAAGTTGTTTAAAATGTTTTGGCATCATGTAGAAAAAGTTTGGTGTGTATAGTGTTACTCTCCTCTGAGCAGTATGCATTAATTCACAACTAAATGTAAAAAAAAATCCACATTCAAATCAAAATAGCTGACTTCCTGTTGATCGTAGCTGATGACTGTGAATTAGAAAGTTGTCCGTCTTGATAAGAACAATTTTTTTACCGAGTTTGGTGTCTGTAGCTAAAACTAACCCCCCCACTTTTGACAAAAGGTGGCGCTATAGAGTGCCTCTTCCACGCCCTCTTATGAACTTTTGCCAGTGTCTAGTTATCATAAATACTGATATGTGTTCTGAGTTTGATGAAATTCTAAGCATGTTATATGCCTCAAAATCACCTGAGAAGTATTCCAGTTTGACATGTTGCCACGGCAAAAATATTTTTAGCTATCCAATTTCCCCCAGCAGATTCATATCGGCTGTGTTTTAACATTATTCTGATGAAGTTTGAAGCAAATCGAGTAAAAATAAGATGCTGAATTCAAAGCATTTTGAAAATGACACACTTCCTGCTGCCAGTTGGTGGCGCTATAACTTTGACTCT